>NC_041403.2:118859494-119094494 GCF_900747795.2 Erpetoichthys calabaricus
TCCTGCTTTGTCAGCATTTCTTCATAATTTAACCACTACATACTGTTCACCTTGAACTAACAGGATGACTCAGACATGACAATGTTCATGGTTACAACCCAGCAAGGAGGTACAGCAATTCTGGAATTCAATCAAACCCAAAATTCTCCACTCACTAGCACACAGACATTGATAGAAAGGCAGTGTGGATGACGGATGGGAGAGCTAACAATAATAGCAAGGTCACGATTTAAAAAACAAATAAACCCAGTGCTGGGCGGTATATCGGTTCATACCGAAAATCGTTTTTTATTTTTGTTATGAGATGGATTTTTCTTATACCGCAACACCGGTTTAAATTGTCTAAACAACATTCGGAACGTGGCGCAGCGGGAAACTGTTTAAGGGGGACCTTTTTCACTGCTACACCACTAAACACATGCCACAGAGGTGTTGCGTGGGGGCTCTTTTTCACTGCTAAACCGCTAAACAAGTATACACCAGAGTACATGTGTTAGTAGAGGTATTGCGTGGTGAAAATGGACAGAGAACATTCTGAAACTGAAGCTGTAGCAGACGATAAAGTTGAATATGATGACACAGAAGAACTTTTGCTGGAAAAAGGAGTCACGTCTGTTGTCTGGCGATACTTTGGATCTAAAAGGTCGGATGTGGACCATTATGTTCAAATGTGCGAATACTGTTTCTATACTACTGAATAATACTGCAAGCCAAGTTGTATTTTTTTTCAATACTGTGTAATATACCTGGGTACTGTGTAATAGTGTGATGACATGTTGACTTTATTCTTGACATTTCCACTTTAATCTCGACACTTATGACGAGAATAAAGTCGACATTTCTACTTTATTCTCGCTGTTTGTCGAGATTAAAGTCGATATGTTGACTTTATTCTCATAATTTGTTATTAAAGTAGAACATCGTAAACTAAACTTCATCTTACAGTGAATATTTAATTTACTAGATTTTCTCAAACCCCGTCATAAGTTATGTAGTACATTAAATGCTTTGTGTTAAGTATTCCCCGAGCCATGTTAAACTGACTTCCTCTTGCACTAAGAGGAGACGCAGGCAGCACACAGAATACATTAATTTCATGATATTCCTGCTCCCTGAACATTTACAATGCTAAGATAAATATTTTATAATTTTCATGATGAAATGCATTAAAGCATGTATTAATCATGTGGGGGCACGGTGGCATGGAGGTTGCACTACTGCCTTGCAGCAATGGGGTCCCGGGTGTTCCTTGCTTTGAATTTGCATGTTTTTCTGGTGGGTTTACTTGGCGTGCTTCACTTTCCTTTCAAAGTCATGTAGGATGGCTGGTTTTGTTATGCTATATTAACCCTGCTAGTGTATGTATTGCTTGTATTCACCCTGCGATGTGCTGGCGCCACATTCAGGATTTCCTCCTGCCTTGCACACAATGCTTGCTGGGATGGGCGCAACCCTGAATGGAAGGCATAATTAAACATGTATAACAAACATTTTTTTAAAAGTTCTTAACACTCCGTGGTCTAAGTTTATAACTAGTTTTAATTTCACAAGGACGTTTATCGTGTGGCTTTTGGTTATGTGGAGAAAGAAACAGGAAGGATATGAACTGGGGGTTTAATACGGCAGAAAGAGACAGCACGCATGCAATAAAGAAAGCCCGCTCAGAAGAACATCCATTGAATTCTGTGTTCGTGTCTTCGAACACCAAATCACAAACCCAACATTTACACAATATTTAAGTTAAACCTGTGCGATACCCATTCATGCATCCAGTTTTTTGGAACCTCGTCACACCTGCCATAAAGTTCTCTACACTGAACGTACACCTGGGGACCCCTTACTGCGAGGGAGCAGCACTACCGCCACACTACCATGCATGTTTAGTACCTGTTTTAATGCATTTCATCATGAAAAATTATCTTGGCATTCTACATTTTTAGAGAGAAGGAATATCATGAAGTGAGTGTATTCTGTGCGCTAATCGCTGCCTCTTAGTGCAAGAGGAAGTCAGTTTAAGAAGAGCGTAGCGATTAACAACTGGGTCGGGGGGAACACTTCATACAAAGCATTTAATGTGCTACATAACTTATGATGGGGTTTGAGAAAATCTAGTGAATTAAACATTGATTTTAGGATGAAGTTTAGTTTACAACATTCTACTTTAATGACAAAATAAACTACGAGAATAAAGTAGAAATGTCAACTTTAATCTCGACATATTGTTCTTTTTTTCTTCACTGTGTCCGTATTTTATTTTCTTCATCATGGCCCTAATACGATTCCGTAGGGCTATACCACAAATAGCATTATAAATGCAAGTTGCAGTTTTATTATTTATGTATATAGCTTAGCTTGAAGCAAGGTCCATATTAATGCAGTTTGCCTTAATGATGGTTCAGTTGGTAAAGATGTCATTACCAAGTTGCACTTGTTTTATTTTTATTTGGTGAATACTGTGTAATGCATCTAGGCTTGAAGTCTTGGAAGTAACAGTATTATTACTGGAAGTTGCACTATTATTTATTTTATTGTTATTATTTATTAGTTTAAATATTATGCAGTTTAATGATAGTAAAGCTGTTTAAAAAGTCACTTTAACATGTCAGTGGACAGAGATTGTTAACATTAACAAAGTGCAGTTGGTTTACAAAAAATATTTACTATTTATTCCTTTTCTAAGACATGTTCAGTGCAATACAACTTTTGACAAGCACCTCTGGATATTTTACTAAGTCTAATTGCCTCTTTGGATGGTTGAAAATATGTTGTCAAAATTTTAGTTTAAGTTGTTTGCATACATTATCCAATAAAAAGGTTCTATATTTTGTCATGCAATGTGATTCCTTCTCTTCATTAGTGGCACCCCCTTGAAAACTATCACTTTATGGGGCCAGGCAAACCTGTATTAATACTTGTGTGCACATTAAAATGTTTTTTTGTACAATGTACAATTCTCATGACAGTGGAATAGGTTATTCTTAGCCAGTAATTGCAGTGGAAAATGTGTTTAACATCCACTCATGCATGGGGAAAAAAATACCGTCCACTATCGTGAAACTGGTATAGTTTTGAAAAATACTGTGATATAGAATTTTGGTAATACCACCCAGCACTACATAAACCTTTACGTTCTTTCTTAGCCCATTCTACAATTATACCCAGGCAGCCCTGGGTACTTCATCTAGTCTATATAAACAGCTCAATGTGGGTGTGGTGGTGGATGTGTGTGTTTGTGCTTTATACAATATTAAACCCTTGGTACAATCTCAACAAAATTTTACATGTACTGTATATACCACTTTAACAGGAACAGACAATAGACTATTTTGAGCCCAAATCTTTCATATCAGGGGTAGCTTTTGGGAGGTGGGGGGTGTTCCTTTTTACTACAGCGAGTTTTAAGGACAGTGTCTTTTCATGGATTTTGAGCCCTGAAATAAATTAATATAGTTATCTCTGTGCAGGTATACTTTAAGAAACATTATTTATAGAAGTTAGTTCTGCCTTATATGAATAAATTAAAAAATATACATAAATAATTTCCTTCACAAGGGAAATTCCCTGGAGGTATCAGAGCTTATTTTAAACTGGTATGTGACCACATGGATTATAGTACCTAATATTCTGACACTACCACTTTAAGGACAACAAAAGTAAAAAATGGTTACTTTTCAGAGTTAATGCCAGGGTTGGCTTTCCTAAAGTGAGCCTAACAAATGCAGGAATGCCATTTATGTTAAATTATGCTGAATTATTAAAAACTGCATTTTTGACTTGTCTATTTCTCATTACCAGTGTGATGAATTGGTGGAAACATTGAACATAATTTTAAAACAGCTGCAGAAGTGATTTATGTCAAAGAAAAGGGCCTGGGTCCAAATTTTCTTATTTAGTCTTACAGCAAAGTGCCACATGCTTTGGATTTTACCATTTTGAGTTGCTATATGTAATGCAAAAATGAGGAGTCTTGGAGAACGATTGACACTTGGACTGATATACTTGAGTGTGTCTCATTTTTTTCCCTATGCACTATAGTGAAAGAAAATTTGGAGGCTGCTCAACACAAATACTTATGAAAGAAAAACTGTGGAACACCTCTCTGAGGAAATGATCACTGGTTCTAGTTCTCATCTCATACACACTGTTTCTAGTACACTGGAAAATCACAAGAAAGATTTAGTAAATTGTGTTATTTTCAACATAGTAGAAATAATAGAACTAAAATATCACGACTGCTGAGCCAGAAGATGCAACATTATTGTGAGTTGTCTCTGATGACCTAAATTAAAAAAGGGCTCCACCTGAAAGAAAGAACCAACTATGTCTGTTAGTGATTCATGAATGTAAAAGGGGAGCCACCTGGTTTTCAAACCCCTTTCCTGTGTCTCATTCCAAGTTCTTTTGATATAAGACAAGAACATTTATTTTAAGTATATGTGAACAAGACTGAGCTTTTTCAGCCGAAGTATATGGTGTTGTGTTTGGTATATACAATTTATAACACTTTCCATTCTTCAAGAAACAAGATCCTTATAGTGAAGTATTTTGGGAGCAGTGCTGTGCATTGGATGCATCTTTTCAATAAGAATTGGGCAACATGTTTGAATACAAGATAAAGTGGATGGAGCTGACCAGTTGAAAATATTCTAAGCATGGGAAAGGCGCTCTATGATTAAAATGTGTTCTATTATTATTAAGCAGTTATTTCACTCTGCTAAAATCTGAAACCGGGCAGCACGGTGGCGCAGTGATAGCGCTGCTGCCTCACAGTTAGGAGACCCGGGTTCGTTTCCCAGGTCCTCCCTGCGTGGAGTTTGCATGTTCTCCCCGTGTCTGTGTGGGTTTCCTCCAGGTGTTATGGTTTCCTCCCACAGTCCAAAGACATGCAGGTTAGGTGCATTGGCGATTCTAAATTGCCCCTAGTGTGTGTGTGTGCCCTGTGGTGGGCTGGTGCCCTGCCCGGGGTTTGTTTCCTGCCTTGCGCCCTGTGTTGACTGGAATTGGCTCCAGCAGACCCCCGTGACCCTGTAGTTAGGATATAACGGGTTGGATGATGGATGGATAAAATCTGAAGCCAGGGAAAAGATTTACCTTTTAGCATGTTATGATCAGATAGAGTGCAATGAAGTAGGTGCCAGAAAGACACCAGCACAGTCCAGGTAAGAAAAAGGAAGATCATTTACTACAAAATGTAAGCAGATAAAGGCTGGTATAGTAGAGGGAGTGAACACAATTCAAAAAGATTGGAGAAATAAAACAATAATGTCAATGCTTATTATGCTCCTCTGGGCCTACCTATATTTTTTGGGGCTATTTATACAAATACATAATGTCTCACCTCCAAATTTATCTGACTAAGGAGGTGGAGGCCCCAGTAATATTTGTACTTCAGGTGTAACTTTACCCTACCAGGAATCACTTCTAGGTCACCTCTCTTCCCATACTGACTTCCACAAGTACTACAATTCCCAACTCCTCTGCAGAGACCTTACCTCTTTCAGGACAGTGCTGCAGCCCAGCAGCTGATTAAGGTTCTATGCTCAGTACATACAGTACAGTACAATCCCAGGGAAAAGCCTATAGTGTTTTTTTTGCTGGAATTTGTACTGCCTCACTATTTTCTCCATTATCCTGCTCTCCCTTGAAATGTAAATGATCACAAGCACTGGGCTAAAGCAAAACTGATGTGGTTCAAGGGCAAAAATGGACAATTATAATACCAAATTTAACTCCATCAAGAATCTGTAGTATGATTTGAAATTGCCATTTCACAACTGCTTTTTTAGAAGTTTCAATTAACCATAGCCACTAACTTGTAACCAATGTGCAATGCTGGTAAACACCTACCTCTAAAAAAGAAAAGATCTTATTATGACAAAGGGTTTCTCGATCAGATATTAACTGGTGGAGTATAATTATGCAAGTAGCATATTTTGGTTTAGGTTATTGCATCTGCATGCATTTCATCTTTAAATATTTATTGTTAATGCCATGCAACTTTTAAATAAATATGCTATATTTCAGCAACATTTGAAAACTTTTAAAGGGTGTCAATATTGTTAAAGAATTCCATTTACAAATGATATTAGTATAAATAAAACATAATAGCATAGAAATACAACTGCAATTTTTATGCCAGATTTTTTACAAAGATACTTTTACAATGACTACAAATGGTAGTTTGCTTAATTTCTTTCTTAGGAAGAATTATACTAATTCAATAAGAAACACAGTGGGCTGGAAGGAATAATTAATTCCACATGTCATCCGTCTAAAATGACTATCTATTGCTTGATTCAGTGATGACTCTGAAAATTTCAGTGATTTCAAGAATAGGTATTAAGTAGTAGTATTGTGTTTCAAACAAGTATGTAAATGATACCTTGAAGAAACAGTTGAACATCCAACAGCTTGCATGTCCTCTCCCGTTCTAGTTTATTTGGTCGATCAGAATGTTGAGCCAGTGGGCCGTTCCAGTAGACACGTCCTTGACAAAGACGTTTCACAAAGACGCCATCTGGAGCAACCCACAACAAGACCCCTCTCTCCAGGTGGGGCAGGAGCCGATTCATGGCATCTACAACCCTTTGACCAGCTCGTGACTGCTCAGGTGGGGGAAACTGAACATGCTCCATTGCTGATGGGCCATAAATTTGTTCATTTTCTATCGGTACTGTGCCATGAAGGATCCGACATCCATCGGCAGTACTTGTAGTAAAATCTCGAACCAAAATGCCTTGGTAGAAAAGGCGCACATTCAGACGAAAATCTAAACGTAACAATAATGAGAAAAATCACAGTATCAGAGATGTTAGAGAACTTGACTAAATATTTAGGGAAAATATATTTCTGTAATGAAATTTTTATTTAACAACTATCTCTTAATACCTGATATCGGAATCTGTGTTGGCAAAGTCAAACTCTGTAGAGTTTGGGTCTGTGTAATTTGGGCTCCTGGTAGTGTCCAAGTATAGAATGAACCTTTAACATGACCATCTAAGGATAAAAGAAAGACGTTGGTCAACAGCATGGCAAAATATAAGGTACAAAAATACAAAAGATTTAAAATGTCCATCTCACTCAAAGCATGGTAGAACACATTTACTGTATATGCTGAGAAGGTCATGTATGACATAAAGTATATAATACTAGGTATAAGAAGGTTACTCAAATTACTCAAATTCTTTAACTCATTAAAGAATTTATAAGTGCATTATTTTTATACATGGCATGCCTCCTTGTCAATGTACTTGGTCTAGCATAGCAGAAGTCTAAATATCTTCAAAGAAAAAAAAGTTGTGTGACAAGCCCTGTATGCTTGATGGGCACAAATGAAATGTACAGCACTGAATAATCTGTTTTTTTTATTTACCAATTCATCGTCTGATAGCATCTTACTAATGAGGACAAGTAAGCAGATTTGTTTCAATGCATTACAGTGTCTACAATCATTCAATGTCAGTGACATGCACCCATTCTGCAACCTGTTGATTCATTAATATCATCTGTTTTGATAGTGCTCTGTGTTATGTCAAAAACCAGATTAGTATATAGGGAAGGGGTGGGCAATGTCAGTCCTGGAGGGCCACAGTGGCTGCAGGTTTTCGTTCTAACCCAGCTTCTTAATTAGAAAGCAATGATTGCTAATCTCAGACCTTAATTAATTTTATGTCTTGTTAGTCTGCAACGTTAGGTATTCATATTGTAGAATCTTCCGAGGATATCATCCAAATGATTTGAAGCCTAAAAGGGATAATTTTCAGTCTGTCACATTTTTCTCTGAAGTGTTTTATTAAACCAAACAGTGCATGATGAATTCACATAGGTGTAAATGGAAACAAGTTGGATGCAGAACTGCTGACTCTTTTGTCATTTGTCCAATAAAATGTTGAATGCAGCTGCTTAAGACTGAAATAAGCAAATAAGGGTGGAGAACTTTAAAAAAAAGACCACTAAAATGAAGCATGAAAATGTCACTTGAGCAATAAGTGGTTCATCAGCAATAACTGATTTCTCATTAAGAAAACAAGTTGGAACAAAAACCTGCAGCCACTGAGGCCCTTATGGATCGACACTGCCCACCCCTGACATAGAGTAATCATCTGTCTTGGTACAAGTAATAAATAAAGGGCATACTTTTAATACTCCTACTGGTGAAACACATCTGAAAGACATAATTTCAGACATGCCACTACTCTTATTTCATCTTAGAATGCGGAAACAGACAAGGATGTCCATTATCACCAAGATTTTTTTGCAAAAGTGAATGAACTCCTAGCTATTTATTTCTGGAATCACCAGAGATGAAAGGGGTCATAAGGAAAAGTCTTGAACAGAAAATATTTTCTTTATACTGATGGTATTGTTCTCTATATGTCAGAGTCATACTCACCTTTGCCATCAGTTTTAAATCTGCTAGAAGAATTTCATAAAATATTGGGATTAAAAACTGTTTTAAATAAGATTGTATTTTCTTCAGTGAAATGTCTCGCATGTGAAACCAAACAGTTTTTCCTGATTATATCTGTGCAGTTTAAATACCTGAGAGTCATTATTACAAGAAAATAAAAATCTCTCTAAACACAATTTAGTAATAAGGTGGAAAATTATTAAATTAGATGTTAACAAAATATACTCTGTCAATCTTAGAACTAATCGAAAACTAATAACATGAAAATAAAATTCTCAAAAAGATCCTATAGCTCTTTTAGTATATCACTGTATATAAAGAAATCCTTTAAATGTTCTAACTATATACTGGGGGGCTGTTATAGTATATAATGCAGTAAAAAATTAAATGGGTTGATCGTTTAATTTTTAGCTTTTGCTTAAGACATGTTTATTGATTTTAGTAAAATATAACAAGGTAGACCTTATTATTTTAGGAGTTCAAGTAACTGACACTTTGAGATATTTAAGAAAAAGCTTTTAAAGTAATTTTCTTCCCAAGGAAACATAATCCCTATTTTCATTTGTAATGCACATGCTTATACTTACCTACAGTCCTACATGCACGTTTGCTCATTCTTCTTAACACTTCATTCTCACCAACCAAATGCAGCTTCTGTTTCAGCTGCAATTGTGTAAATTTGTCATTGCCCACAATAATCTCTTAAAATTGTTTTTTGTTCTGTTTCTGGTTTAGTCTTACCAATTGCACTTAACTTGCCTTGTGATGACAAATACCTTTGTTATATTTCCATTATGTTTTTTTAATATTTCTGTCCAACAATTCAATAACATCTGATTTCTTCTAAATTTCATATTATCATCATCATCATTCACTTCATAGTCTCAAGTAGACTTTCAGATTAATACCCTTTAAATATTTAATGCAATATCTTCATGTCTAAATATTATCAAGTTGATATTTACCTAAATGTTCAGTGTGTTAATTTAATTTATATTATATGTAAACCTCTTCTGCATATCTTCAGTTCTTTGTTGGCAGAAACCCTTCGTTACATTTGAGCACAATTTACCACAGCGTACATCAGGCAAGATCAGGACAGTGTGAGAAAATGTAATTATATTATGTTATCTTTCTATATTAAACTTGTTTCTTAAGTGCTTTACAGGTTCAAAACTGCAATTGTTTGTGCAGGGTTATTTAAATGGGTTTTTTGGAATTTGAAAATGTTATATCTCTTTAAATAAGGAATTGATTATTGTTTCACAAAAAAATCAAATTGTTTACACCTTGAATGTCTGTATATCTGGGAGTAGATTTCATGTTGCACAGATGTGTCCATCTGAGACTGTGTGCATCCAGATTTTTGTGTCCTGCGTGGTCCTGTGTACAGTACTGTGCACAAACATTGCCTGAGACCACTCAGTTTTTAAGTAAAAATTTGGATTTAGTGTGATCAATGGCCTTGCTAGACTCCCAGCCTGAATGACTGCTACTGCCGCCAAGCCCTCCACCCACTTCAGAATCTGGACTGCTCACTCAGTATTTCAAACTGAAGTGTTTTATTATGTGTGATTTTCAATAAAGTGTTATCATATGGTTACAATGATAAAACATATATATACTGGGGAAACAGGTCATTGCCAAGATGATTAGCACAGACTGGTAGGGCAGGATCACAAGTATGAATACTAAAAACAGTACAATAGATATTATGAACATCTGTCTTAATAAAAATGTGATCTATCACTATTCACTACTGAAATGGTGAAATTACTTTCATCTTTAAGGAGCATCTATCACCGCTTACCACATTCCATAGAATGACTGGAATCTTGTACATGAGCTTTCACAGAAGCAACTGGACGGCACTGAACTTGAGAATCTTTCCATTCAGAATCCACCTGCATAAACTATGATTGAAGAAAATATATTTGATTGGAAGAATGGCATAAAGAAAATATTACAACCTGGACTATATTTTACATTTCTTATCCATCTGAATGTATGCGCTTCTCTATACACATTTGTATCATTCACTTAAATTAACAAGGGTATGACCAGGATATTTGTCTAATGTATCTTTGGACAGTTTCTAAACAGCAGACACTTTCTTAGATACAGTCCACAAATCACTACAGAATCATCTTCCTTTCTGTCTATGCAATTTCACAATTTGCACAAGAAGAGGTGGAACTATAAACTATCCTGGCAGCAAATGATTAAAAATAACAAAGTTAATTCAAAAACATTTTATTGTTCCCTTTTAAAAGAGCTTAATATGCAGTGAATTAAATGATATGCTTTATTAAATTAAACTAAAACCTGTGTAAACCAAGCCAATGATACGATATGGGGTGTTAAATAAAAGGGACTATACAGTGTCACACACATGCGAGTAGGAGGAAGCTGTATGAACCAAGTGAGGGTAATTCCATGCCAGGTCAGGGGGTGGCGGGGTGCTCCAAACCTTCTTCTCGTCTTTGAAGACCAAAAACGGGAAAACCTGTCTGATTGAACCTTGAAGACGTAACTTCCAGCTCTAGCGCCCAGAAGAATGTCACTTCCGGTTCCGACACCCAGAAGAACGTCACTTCTGGTTCCAGCACCCAAAAGCATGTCACTTTCAGGTCCATTACATCACCTCCGGTTTTGGCATGTAAAGCTGCCATCTTACCAACTGTTCATCAGTTCTTGTTTAGACTCCAACAATTGCACAACAGTGCCAGTTTTCAAAACCCCTTGAAGTCAGGGATATTATACAGGTGGCTGCCCCAAACCTTTTTAAGTGTGTCAAGTCTAATTATTTCACAACAGTCAGTAAGCTGCAGCCACCCACCTTGATTGTCATTATCTATAATCTTTATTCACCAGTCATACATCCATCAAACCTGCTTAATACAGTTTAGGGTCTCATGGTATTGGGTGCATGACCGGAGTACAAACTTGAATGAGCAGCAGGTCCACTGCACACTCATGCATAGTGTGGAAAAAAAATTTTAGTGCTTTTTCCTTAATGGAAGTGACAGCATGCTTTAGCACAGTGCAATAGCCTGCTAAGAAATTTTAAGGTTAAAAGGTAATGTCTTTGTAAATTGTATTGTTCAGGATATGAAAGAGTGGAATGCTAAACGTGTTAAACTGCATATACACAGTCTGGACTTTAACCCTTTAGAATACAGAAGATAAAGTGGACAACAGGGGAAATCAGTAAATAAACAAACAAATAACAATGAAGCGTGACTAAATCATGCTTCTGAAAGGATCAATTAGTAAAATGTTAACTTTATTCAGGTGATGTGTAAGCCTATTCTGATAACAAAGTGGTTTTAAATAAAATGTTGTGCCTCAGTTCAAGGACCATCCCACTCGATACACAGCTGCCACAGGGATGCTCCCTTCTCATGAGAAGAATATAACTACATGCTGACAAGCTTCCTCCTGCCTGGGATTTTGTCCATCTCACTTTCTTCCACAATAGATCCACATTTACATATTAAACAATACATTATAAAGTCCAATATATCCAGTTCAGGATTGTGGGAGGGTGGAGTATTTCCTAGAAAGTTTGGGTGCAAAGCAGGAAAAGGTATTATAGAACATTTGTGCCTAAAATCTGTCATCAGAGAAACTATCTTTCTCCTATTTTGAAACAGTGGTTGTAATTTTCTTGACTCTTTCATTAACAGTGGTTGAAGAATATCATGCTTCATGTTAATTTTAGGGTCTATTGCTGATTTTAACTGAAGCTAGAGCTGGATGGTATAACCTGACAATGACATCCCCAATAATAAAACATTTGGGTGGTACAAAACATACTGTACATAATCCTTTGTTTTCGTCTTAAAAAAGAATTAAAAGAATTAATTATGAACTAAATTAGAATCAGAACTAAATAAGAATTTGAACTAAAATAATTATGCATGTAAATGAAAAGTTTTATAAGTAATCAGTAAGAAATAAAAATTTAATAGGTTAGAAAATAGCAAGTGTTTAAAAGAGAAAAATAAACAAAATACCTTAAGTATTCATTTTTATCCTACACATTTTATTGCCACAAAATACTCCTAAGATAATACAGACTAAGGCTTGAAAATTACAAGTCTCCCAAGGACTACTTGCTCCCTGCTGGATTCCAAGCAAAAGGCACATTGAACTCTTGTGGTTTCCTCATTTCTTCATATTGTTTTTATCTGAGGTGATGAAAACATTTGTGGTACTAACACCTTTTATGGAAAAGAGATTTGAACAGTTTATGGATATTTCTGCTTTGCTATGCATGATATTTCCTAAAGTCCAGAAATTCAAATTAACAAATGCAACATTACAGTTTTTGTAGATATTTCATTCTTATGAAAAACTGAGGGTATTATAAGTCTTAGATGAAGGGAAAATGTGTTTTTCTTGCTGCTGTAGTCCTGTTTATCGAGTTCATAAGCCAAAACTAAATGTAACATTCTGAATTCCAGTTAATTCATTTTAGAGTCATGTTTGATTACAGCCTATACAAACATTACTGAGTGTAAGGCAGGAAGCATCTTTGAACAGAGTGCTTGTCAGGATCACTCATGTATATACCCTCACCCACATGGGGTCAATTTAGAATCTGTATTTAACTAAACTCGTGTATTTTTCAGTAGTGAGAAGAAAACCAGAGAACTTGGAGAAGTTCCCATTCAGGTTAACTATGTCAATAACACTAGTTATTCCCTTGCTGTCTAGAGCAGCTAAAGGGTTATGATAAGTGATAATGGGCCATAACTAAATGAAAAAATATATTCCAATTTTCCACCCACATACCAAGGACAAGCATCTTGGCATCAAATTCAAAATTAGCTCTATGTAACTGTGGACGTGTGTGCTGATTGGCACTACAATGGATAGTGCTGAATCCAGGGTTAGTTTCTGCTTTACGTCTGGTGCTTCCATGATAGGCTGCAACATCCGGGACCCACAATTGCGAATATTATAATTTACTTTTAATATATTTCTTCAATTGCAAAATTACATCATGTTTGAACTGCTTGAGGAAATTGTTAAAGCTAAAATACATATTTTACTTTTCATTAAGCAATTCCTGAAATCACCATAAATATAAACTTTTATTTCTATAGTGCTGCACAACTGATAATCAGGAAACATCTATCCTGTTCTGTAATATGTTTGTTTTTAGCTAATACATTAAATGTTTCCTGATTTTGACCAATTTCAAGACTTAAGTGTTGTTTATGCAGAGGTCCG
The DNA here is from genome assembly GCF_900747795.2 of Erpetoichthys calabaricus. Lineage (NCBI taxonomy): Eukaryota > Metazoa > Chordata > Cladistia > Polypteriformes > Polypteridae > Erpetoichthys > Erpetoichthys calabaricus. The sequence continues at coordinate 118,873,146 of NC_041403.2, forward strand.
TAAACCAGAAAACTGAATGAGCATAACAAGGAAGTGCATATATATTCACAAGTCTGGATTCTCATAGTGTAACTTACTGTGAGACATGTGAGCTTGGGGAGCGTTTTGTGGGATTTGGGAAATAAAAACATACAGGTGAGACTACATTGCTAACACATGCTCCCTTTCTGTCCTTAGAATGGAGCAGAAAACCCCAGAAGAGCCATAACATCACTGCTCCTGCAACAATTTAGGCCCCTCCCCTTTCAGTTCCTCCAGTATTTAAATCCTCATCTGACTGGAAGCCGGTGTTCATTATTGGACGTGTTTCTGTGTAAAATGGAGCTCCACCACCAGAAGGCTCCATTTCATGTAACTATTGTGGTCATAACCCTGTGCTGCAAATTGATGCATTTTTATGTCGTCCTTTGAATGTCATTAATTGAATAAGCAAAATTATTCAACTTCAACTGACACTGTGTGAAAAGTATCTGCTCCAAAATACTTAATGCTGTTTGTGCCACTTTCAGTTGCAATGACAGTAAATCCTTCCTTTAATTCAATATCAGCCTTTCACATTGCTGTAGAGAAATTTTAGCTAACTCTTCTTTGGATACCTGCTTTAATTAAGAAATACTAGGGGGCTTTGCTCGCCAACCCCCTGGGCCTGTGCTACGCACTAGCCTCTTTACGGTTTTGCCGCTTACATATGGGGATGCAGATGTACAATTTAAACAGATTTTATTCTCTTGGGAATTGTTACATATGCATCAACGCAACGTATAACTGCTGATTGAATTTCAATTCTTTCTCTCTATTAAATAAAATGACTTTTTTGAATGTTTGGCTCTGAGATTTGTTAATTGTCTTTGCAAACAGCTATTTTAATGAGAAACTGTTAATGTTTTAATATGAATGGCATATGAAGAACTCCTTTGTTGTCTAATGTTATCCACAGAAGATGTACTGCATTACATTTTTTGGATACTGTACATCCTTCTTTCTCCAATAATTCATGTGTTGGCAGACCAGAAGGTGACTGTTGTAGTTATTCTTCGGGATATTGTAAGTTGTTGTTTTCATCTTCTGCACAATCACCACCAACTGTTTCAGCATAGTCTATTGATACGCATTTAACCAATTTGCTGTGTAACCAATCGACAATTTTGGACGCACTTAACCAATTTGCTATGTAACCGATTGTGATTTTTGGCGTTAATTTGTTTGACTTCCTCGTTTCTCAGTGCTAGAGGACCACGGTCTTGTTTGAAAATGTTTGAGAGGAGGGAGTGACTTTAAAAAATCTCAAGGCAAAAGTCTTGTCTTGCGGGACTTGAAAAAATCTCTCTTCCAAAAAGTCTTGTCTCCAAAAAGTCTCATTGCATCAAAGGATTTTTTTACATAATAGAGAGATTTCAGATTTTCAAGCATGAACGCATAATTTCTAGCCCTGCCATCTCATAGTTTCTAGTCTTAGCCTCTATATTGAATTTGAATAAACAAATCTAAAATTTTAATTTTGCTTCTGTTCAGCCATTCAAATGTGAGTTTGTTTCTGTAGTCTGAATCTTTGTCTTACTGCAGTTAAGCTTTAGTTTCAGCTCACAGCAGGATGACCAGATATTCTCCTTAAGAATTTTTAATACAGAGATGAAATCATAGTTCCCTCAGTTATGGTGGTATGGTGTTTATGCTATGGAATGCATTGTTAGCATTACACCATTCACAATGGAGCTCATGTCATCAAAAACACTACACTATTATCTTATCTGTCCATAGAATATTCCCCCCAAAGGTTGGGAATCATCCATGTGCTTCCTGGCAAATAAGTGATAACTATTTGTGTTTTTCTTGGTTAGCAGTGGTTTTTAATGAAGCCCATTTTTGTCCAGTCTTTCTGATTGTCAGTCATGAATACTGCCCTTTGCTGATGCAGGAGAACCTTGGAGATATTCTGATTTTTTTAAGAATCTTTGTGACTTCCTAGATGATTTTACACAGCACCCTTAAGAGTAATTCTGAAAGAATGATCTCCACAGAAAAATTCACTACTGCTGCAAGTGTTTTCTGCTTGGGAATTATGGCTATTACTGTGCTTAGGTGAAGTCCCAGAGCCTCAAAAATTGCTATGTAAATTGCTTTGCATAAAAACTTTTTTTAATCTCTTTACTTTTTCCATGTCGCATTATGTGCTTACTGAGTCGTTGTACTAGCAACTTGACTCTGAAATTAAAGATCAAAAATAAGCTACTGTATATGTATTTTGAACCAGGCAAGCTGTAGTCACACATGCCTTTGCTAAATAAATTGACACTGGTTATCTCTTTAATTATAATGTTTTACATGAGGGCAGTTACTTTTTCACACTGTTCATTTGTTGTTAAAAAAGATATGTTCATTAGATAAATTAAAATAGTTTTTAAAAATATGTCATTTGTTCATTCTGGTGTCTTTTATCTGATAATAGATGTTGGATAAAGACCATAAAGACAACTCACAAAATTTTGTAATAAATAAATGAGGAAACTCAGGAAGAGGGCAAGTTATTTTTCAGAGAATTTTAATTACTAAACTATATTCAAATTTTCTCATATAATACTTTGGTGATGCTTGTCATTATTTTACCCTAAATCAATTTACTAACTTAAAAACAATTAACTATTATATTACAATTAAGACTTGTATCTTCTCAGATCATCTCTTAAAATAGCTAAATGTTATATACTCAAAGTATTAAAAAACCCAATCTCCTAAAATATCTAACGGACAGATTGATGATACTGTTTTGCGCATGTTACAAAAATTAGAATATTCTGATACTTTGAACTGAATGGTTTCACAGCAGATCACTAGAATCTTCTGATAGATATTTCAGAATGCCTGATGTACCTCTCATCCATTTTACTCTCAGACCATTCTCAAATTCATCTGAACATTGTGAATATAATTTGTGAGTTATAATCTCTAACAAAATTATCTATTTTTCCATCTCTCTATCTATATTATGTATGAAAAAGTACTTTTGAAAGCAAACTTTTTAAGTTACTGCTAATTTGTTTTAAGACTTATACTAAAAATTTAATTTAGTGAACAAATAATGCACTCTGCCAAAATTATTTAAATAAGATAGATTAAGTAATACATTATTTTGTATATTTATGTTGCTGTTTCCTCCAAATATAAGGTAGAATAAAAGTTTTGCAACCTGTCCTGGCATGGTTGTTTCAAGCATCATGTAAACTACACAAAATTCAAAGACTTTGGTCATTCACAGGCCTATAATAATGAAAGAAAAAAATGAAAGACAAAAATAACAAGTGGCTACTTGTCCTTTCCATTACTTCATTTGTATGTTAATAATTTTGTGAATAAAAATAAACTGTGATAAAACTTTACAGGCTGACGCTACCAAAGGTTCATTACAATTCATCAGAAGTCCCCAGACAGATAAAGCTCTTCACATGCTAACACATCAGAACATACTGTCACCAACAGACTAAGAATCATTATCAAATAGTAATACCTAATTTTAAAATTGGCCCATACTTTCTGTGTACTGTAGCCCCTGAGATCTACATAACCATAAACCAGACTAAACAAAGTGTGATGGAGGAATGATGCAAGGTGGGCACAAACCTTTAAAAAAATGTAAAGAATTAAAAGGGAAAAGTGGATTTTACCTGAGGAGACAGAACAGGAGAGGTACCTTGAGAATTCTTTTGGAGGCTTGTAGGAAAGACTGTTGGCGTAGCAGTGTCTGGAGTGCATGGTTTATCTGTGGAGAGTAAATAAGAGCTATAAGTGTAGAATCGGTTTTGAAAATGCACATTTCTGTTTTCATAGCTACCAAAATTATGCATACAGCATAACATCCTAAAGCACCCTTAAGCCAGTTCTGCACTGCAGAAGATCAGAACAATTCCCAGCAAAAATGGGTGCAAGGTAGGAACCAACCCTGTAGAGGATTTTCATTTACAGTATTTAAGTTATTGTAAATGTTTACTTACATACTCATCAGATTTTTTTATCTTAATATTCCTCAGTTTACTACAGATGACTTATGATCTAAAAACAGCTACTCTAATAAAATTAGCCAATCAAAAGGTAAGCATTTTAACACAGATTCTGATGACTGCATACACAAACTATTCTTTTTGGCAAAGAGTTATATACAATACTAAAATATTCCTTTGAGGGCAGCAGTAATATTAAAACATTCTTATAAAACCGTGTTTTAAATTCAAAATCTAACACATATTTCTCTGAATAGGTATTGATATACAGCAAACCAGCAATCCCAAGCAGCTAAACATCTCCAGAAGTGATGAGAGCGAAGTCACTTCAGTATATTTCTGTGTGTTTACAAAATGTGTTAGATTTCTTTTTGTTTATTCATATTTGACACATGCTGTAGTCCACATAATTCGGGACTTAGTAGAGTCACTCAGGATGTGCTTACTTACAGTATCAACAAATAAAAACCTGCAATAGTGCAACTACCCTTGAAAAAAAGCTTTCAAAAGCTACTTGACTTGTAAGGGGTGCACTTAAACAAGTAGCAAAGTCATTCATGGTTTTCAAAGTTTGTCCCTACAATTAACTTTTTTGTCAGTCATACCTGTCTTTTTTCCACCCTCTTGCAGAATCTCATACACTTTGTAGGGTTCTGAGATATCCAGCTGACTTCGATCAGGTACTTCCTGGAAGTCAGTACTTTTGTTCAGAGCGCATCTCAACCTTGTCTTCCAGGCTGAAGGGTCTGCTTTGTCTTTCCCTTCTCGAAACTTGCCTTTGTATACAGCCCAGGCCTGTCACATGATAAGATGTACTTTAATCAATTTGTTAAGAGCAAGGCATAAAAATTTTATATTCATTGGTTTTGAATGAAAACAGTCTATGCAATTGCCTATACTGTAGTCTAGTATAGATAATTTACAGTAATTAGCAATATAGTTATACAGTAAGTACTTAGACTTTTATCACGTATTAATAGACCACATATTAATTCACATATTAATTTCAATCCACAAGAAAAGCAGCATAAAACACATACAGCTGTTTAGGTTTAAATAGTGCTTTTCTACAGTAGGCACCATCCCAAGGCATTACGCAAGTACTCCACCACAGTTCTCTATTGAATATTTTCTTTTGATTTTAGACCAGAAGCAAGTTAAGGCACTTTCTCAGGGTAATACAGTAGTGCAGACTTCAGAGACAAGCAATTTGATGGAATAAAATTAAGCAGCTTAACCACCAGGCCTCAGTGATGCCAGGTTCAAGGAGCAGTGAGAAAGATATGTTGCAACACCTCTCATTTACTTCTTTTCTGACAAAAAAGATGACTGTCATGACTGATTTTATGCCAAAGAAGACAGTGATGAACAGGTTATGTTTTTATTAACAATTGCTTGATATATCAAGAATAGTTCATACAAAAGACGGATGCACGTGAAAACAAAACATAATTGAAAAAAAGACTTGATGAACCCATAAGCTGATTTACTTCAACACCATTCTCATATAAAATGACTATAATATGCAGTAAGTAGCACTAGTCCACCTGTAGACATAAAGAGGTGAGATAAGCAAGGAATAGGATTTATAGTACACTAAACATTGACAGTATGTTGTTCTAAAGGTTTTGATCTGCCTGCTGTGCTTAGGTGGCATGTACTGTATATACCTATGGAAAAGGAAATGTATGGCTACTATAAAATAAAAGCACTTGAAATGGCATAAATTGTTAATTTGATCCAATTAAAAACTATATGCTGTGTGTGTTTAGTTAAACTGCTCACAAATCAAACATACACACACTGCTGGGATAGCTGTTAGTCTGCCACTAACCATTGTGTGTATGCTTCCATATGTTTATGTGTTCTTTGAAAGGCATGAGATACTGCACTGAAACTATGAAGAACATTTGTGCTCTTTTAATTCATCAGTTACTCTCACTTCAGAATATATACAGAAGACAGAAAACCTACTAGATATGTTTATCTTTCCAATAAGTATTCATTAGAATGGGTTCTCTGGTTTCAAAGAGGGTGTCGGAGTGTTTAATGCTTCCACCTAACAACTCAAGGTGAGCAGGTCCAAATCCTGGCCTGAGCCCTGTTTGGGGCACGTTTGCACATCCCCATTTCTTGCATGCATTTTTCTCCAGGCACTCTGATTTTCTTGCTGTAGTCCAAAGACATTTGTGTTTTGTGGAGTAGTGACTCTAAACTGACCCAAAATGAGTGAGCCCAAGTCTGTGCTTTGCAATGAACTCTGGCCTATCTACAAATATGAGCAGGATTAGTATAAAATGGATGGATTATTTTACATGCAGTGAATGTGGACATGAACAGAAGACATAATAAGCTTGTTTTTCAAGAAAACACCAATCCAGCCATATCCTATACTCATCTCTTTCATTACAGGATTATTGGTTGCCAGGGCCTGTTTACAGCATTTGGCACAAGGCAGGATCAAACTCTGAAAAAAAGTCACACACCAGTACTTACTCATACATGTAAAACTTAAAATTGCCAATCCCTCAAATATGCAAACCTTGGCATATAAGAGGTAAACAGAGTACAACAAAGCACCCTCAAAAAAAAATGAGAAGAACATGAACAAACAAGGACTCAAACCAGCCAGGGAGTGTGGTGTACAAGTCATAATACAATTCAAACTCACAGCCCTAAAATTGTGAGGCAGAGGCATTCAACACTGCGCAAGTGTTCTGCTTGCATTCCACAAATACCCCTTTTCTTTGTGAGGTTCAAGAAGCTGGGTTAGCGCCTATTCTGCAAGCGCTGGTTGCAAGCCGGGCCATCTTAACAGCATCATAGGCGCCCGGGCAAAGTAGTGCACTAGGGCCCAAGTTTTGATAGCAAAACAGAAATATACATAGCATCAGAAACATTGTGGGTCCCTATGCTCCAGGGGACCCCGGCCAGTGCCCACTGTGCTCCTAAGTTAAGACGACACTGGATGCAAGAAGTGAACCACCCTAAACTGGGGCATTAACCTTTTATGGGTTAGGCTCACACACACCTATACACACGGTCACGAGAAGAATGCAATATATTCATAAATCTCTGGGCCTGTGTGTCACAACTACCCAAAATAAGCCAATAGCATTAAAGGGGTCTGAACTAATCTAATTGTTTTGGGGATAAAACTCAATACGCCTACAGTATATATGCCAGAGTTCCTATTTTTCTTTTAAAATCCCTGAGTTAAAATAATAGATGTAGCATGTGAAACTTAAAAACACTGTGTAGAAAAATCAACCTCATTAAAAATGACTCTTTACGGTACCAGCAAAATACTTTGTGTAGAAGCCCTGATACAGCGATCTTATCCTACGCAATAGAATACATCTTCTAACGCCACTATGCCGACTCTTGCGGGTTGCTTATTATAAGCCTTACCTTCTGTAGTACAACCTAATTGTAAATTAAAATTGCTGATACCTAAATCTTACTCTGAGCGAGTTATGTTATTAATAATAATAATACATTTATACAGCCTCATTCCCGTACTCAAAGTGAGTCATAAATATTTACGATAGTTAGTTCTTACTTTGAGTACAGTATTGACCTGGCCGGGTTCAAATAATGAATGAACACATTCTGTAAATCTTAATTCTCTTCCGCACTAGAGCTGCTAAAACCACGTGGCCAGTCTCTAATCATCCGCAGGCGCTGTACATGGGGTTCAGCCTAATACCTACCCGAGTGTACATGGATACCATGAAACGTATGCATGTTTTTACTCACTTACACGCACACATAATCATCCTCAATTCTTATTTTTTTAATCGGAGCACGAAACTTCGGCAGACATCTGAAAATGCCGACTCCGGGTGACCTGCTCTCCGAGTGGGGGCGCCATAAGCGCGGTGCTTTGGCAACAGTTACAAACTGCGAGTATAAGAGAGATTTTACCTTAAAAAGCGCAGCGTCTTCGTTTTGGTTGTAGTCTTGTTTGGCAGCGTGTTTCCATGGAATCCTAAACATGGTTTTTTCGTGGTTTTCCCAGCTTAATCCTGCGTACTTTCCGCTTTCTATCTGTGCAATGAGCCACTCTCGCAGTCTCATATTCTTGCTGTTGTCTTCCATCTCAAAAATTTGCAAAAAAAGTGGAAACAATTAGGGTAAAGTTAGTTAAACAAATCAAGAAACCAACGTCCAGAACTCTTTAATGTCCAGTGAAACTGAAGTTAATGCGATACAAAATAAGTGCCTGGGGAAATCGCATAAACTGTCAAGCCGTCTGTGCCCTTCAGACGTGCCACTCTGCTGGGTTCGGACACCTGGAGCGTGCCAAGCAGCAAACCGCGTTATGACTCGCTACCTTCATCGCTGAACACGGCCTCGAGAAGCGCCCACTCTTTGCAGGGTCTTCTGCAGTGCGAACTGAACGATTGAATTCGAAAGTAACCTGGAACACGCTTTCAGTTTCTCAGACTCCGATATGAAAGCCGCCACCGTCGCCTTGTACTACTCCCGCCTCTCGATCTCGAAGTAACTATTAGACTCGCTCGTTCGGTTCCTCCATCCCGCTTTAGAAATGATAAAGTGTCAAAAGAACAACAGTCGCGTTAAAAAAAAAAAAAACTATTAAAAAAAAAAAGATCCAAGCGTCGCGCTCTCGGCTCGCAAATGGATGGCTGAAATGTGACGTTTGCTTGGGACCTTATGAAAGTGAAACTGCAAGTTAGTTCCTGGATTTGATGCGTTGAGTGCGGCCCGCGTGGCTCAGGGCTGGTATGGAGCACTGAACACAGGGTAGGTACTCTGCTACGATTAAAGGTTTAGTTAAACTTATTGCATATGCGTAAAATGAGAAGCCTGGTAGGAAACAGCTCCCACTAGTTAGGCACATACAGAAATGATACCTTATTACAACCTGAATAGGACATGGGTGGAGATTTGTGTATTTTAAGAAGATGACTTACTGTCTGGTGACATGATAATTCATTATAGCGATGTGGGGGCTGTCAGGCAATTTGACACATTTTCATGTGTCGTACGAGCTATCATGTAGGGTTCCTAGTGTCATAATGAGAGCACGGGACTAACAAAGTGTCATCCCAAGGCTCCAGACTTATAACAGTGAAAGGTTTCTGAACTTAACTGTTAAGCCACTTGTCTCCTTGGTTGAAACCTTGAATATTTATCCATCCACCCATCCATTGATTTGGATCCATTTAATACATTTTAGGGCTTTGGGTAGCTTGTCTGGTAGAATTAGATGCAAGACAGAAGACAGCAATCTATGAGTTAGATTTAGAATGCACTCTTATTTTCTGACAAAGAAGATGACTGTCATTAAAGATTTTATTCTAGAGAAGTAAATGATAAACTGGTACATTTTACATGACGTTTTCTTGATACAGTACTGTATATATGAACAGTTCATTCAAAAGATGAATGCACGAGACAACAGAACAATTGAAAAATCAAGAATCGTTGCAACTATCTATCTATCTATCTATCTATCTATCTATCTATCTATCTATCTATCTATCTATCTATCTATCTGTTTTGTAGCAAGCTACAAAATGCATGGGTATCTTTGAGTTCATCTTAGTGAACAATTAAATTGACCTAATGACATAGATTCAGCAATTCTTCTAGCAGAGGTTTACAAAAATCATGTAAACACCACACAGTTTATGCTCTATTTGGGAACCGAATGACACCACCCACTGTGGTGCTCTGCCGTCATGTCATAATGATATGTTATGAATCAGTCTGTGATCCAGACTCATTTTTCTCTGATTACAGCAAACAAGAATCTGCACAAGCAGCTTTGGGTGCAAAGCAGGTACCAGCACTGAAAGGAATAATGCTAATAACTATTAATAATAATAGTATTTAATTACTAGGGTCCTCTAGTAATTAATAACTAGGAGTGGCTGCTATCTTGCAGCTGAGCCGCTCGAAGGGAGTTGGGGCGCCTCACCGTTTGAGAAAGCAGTTGTATTTAAACAGTTGGTATATAGAAGAGAATGCGGAGACTGGGAGGAAGACGTTTTGGTCCTTAATTATTATAGACAGAAAATCAGTTTATTTGAGTATTTCACTACAACTGTCTATTTTAAATACCAATGCATAATAAAACATAGTAGAAAAATAAAACATAGTAAAAAGTAAAAGTAAACCATAATAAAAAAGTAAATACAAAATTAAATTAACGCCTCAACAAAAACAATATTATGAATTACTTTATACTCTAACTTGCATTCTATAAACGTTGAATTTTTGCATTTCTGTTCACATATTGTTCGGGATTTTTTTCTCTTTCTTGATTATTGGACAATTCTCTTTGTTCTTGATTTTTATTATATACAGCTCTTTTTTGTCCATTTTCTTTTTTCGACATTCATTATCAGCTCTTGCTGCTGTTTTTCTATTACAATCTAAAATTTGATATTCTTGAATACATAATTTGCTTTTCTGCCTTGCCATTATAACCAACAGCGTTGAAGGGAGATTTAGCACTGAGAGTGTCACGGGGTGGTACAGAGAGAGGATGTGCGCAGTGGGAGTAATGATTGGGTGAGTGGTGTGGAGGGGAGTGGTCAAGGTTGAATAATGCAGACACGATGGAAAACGCTTTTAATACAATTGTGAGATAATGCTAATAATTTATAATAATAATGCTAAAGGCATCCTCACATACACTCATATGGAGTTGTGCTCAATTCTGTGTCATCATTTAACTCAGCACAAAGGTGTTTGGGATAGTAGGAGAAACAGGAGGGTCTAAAAAATCCACACAAACACAGTGGTACAGCAGGTGTACATTCCAGGAGCCATGAGGCAGCAGTGCTAGGCATTGTGTCACACCATGAGGGGCATTCCATTATTTTAGAAAATACATTGTGACAGATTGCGGTCCTCTCGACCACTTGAACCCTCAGACCACTCTTCAGACACCAGGTGAAAGTCCAATAATTATTTATTTGGACACTAATAAAGTGCACAAAGCACCTATACTCCACAATACTCATATAATAAATCAATAATCAATACAATAAACAATCAATACAATCCTCCACTCCCAGACGTGTTGCCACCCTTCCACCCAGCTCAGCTCAACGCTCTGGTCTCTCACAGTCCTTTTTATAGTCCTTGACCTGGAAGTGTTTCGCCCTCTGTCCACGTGACTAGGAACACTTCCTGGTCAGATAAAAAATTTTTTTTCACCCCAGAAGCACATCATTCCTCCTGTCCCATGTGACTTGGATGTACTTCCAGGGCGTAGGGCAAATAATCCTTGTTCCTCCCTACAGCGTCCCCTAGTGGCCCCCATGACATCCAGCAGGGTTGGGGATAAAAACTGCATTGTCCAGGATTCCCTGCTGGCATTCGGGGCACCTCCATGCTGCAGAGAGGGCTCCACCTGGCGGCCTGGGGGTATTGGCCGGCCACATATCACAGCATATAATGATGTAAATGACTTTCAAAGCAATTGTAAAACATTCAGGGCTATTGCTTGAAAGTATTTTTTTTTTATCTCAAAAATAATTTTACTCTCAGATATGGTAGGTAGACTAGTTCACACTGAAAGTCAGACTTAAATATTGAAATCTCACAAGAACAGAGCTAGGATTTGTGTATGTCAAGCTAATTTTCTAGGAAATAATATAGATGTTGCCAAAATGTAGTGAAATTATTAAGGAGAAAGCTCTCCAAGGCTATTAGTCTTAATAGACATATTTTGTCCAAAGTATCTGTATACATAGAAATTTATTAAAATATGGACTACAAAAAAATGATGAGACTAAAAATAAGCAACATATAAGTTAATATAAAATAAGAGTAACAGATAACAATGGTAGTATAAGTTTGGTAGTGTGCCACTGAAATGTTACAGTGCATTGATTGTTTAAAAGGTGAACTTGTGAGAAAATTTAGTTAAGAAAGAGACGTGCCACTCGAAGAATATCAACAGCAGGTTAATAACGAGCTCTACATTCACAAAAGGTTGTTATATTGTCCCACAAAGCAATCTGTGCTTAATTTGATTGAGTTTTAAAGAACAGTCCAAATTTTTTGCATGTTTTTATCAATTGCAGTCTTTCTAATTCATCCTTTGCTTTGAGTATCAATGGCTGATATTCATCCCAGTAAAAGCCATGAATCCTTAGGATCAAAGCGTGTGAATGGATGGCCAACCAATCATATGAAGAGAAGTGCAGAGGCAATGCTTGTCAGTAACAAGTCTCTCATTGGAGTAACAATTAGATTAATTGGCAAAAGCCCACATTCACACTCACTTGGTGAAACTGGAATAAACTAAGACTCAGCACACAATTGATTATAGAATCATGTAATATGTAGTTGATTCCACGACCAGTTGTTGCTGCCGAGGTACAGGTACAACATTTTCAATCACAAAAAAAAAAAAAAAAAAAAATCACTGTATCATAGACTACTACCACCACTTATAGACACATGACACCCTGCATTGTGGTTTGAATGGTGTTAGGCTGCACAGAGTGTTGCATTCGTGGCCTGTACTCCTGTAAGAATTTATGTAGGAATTTCTGAAGGCTCACAAAATGTGTTATTCTCTGTGTTTCTGGCGGGACCACAGGCTGGGCCATGCGGAGGTTGCTTCTGGGCCGCAAGTGGCCCACTGGCTGCTATTTGAATAGGCCAGGTATAGACCTTTGCATACCAATTTTTTGTCTTTTGCATGTACAGCAATTAATGGCATTGGCACAGTTTTGTGCTTAATGTTTCTGAGGAAAAATATTTTAGTTTAATTACACCTCATATATAGCTTTGTAGTTAGTTGCCTTTTTAGTGTTAGTTTCACAGTTTTTTGAAACTTTGCATTACATATTGATACATGTGCTTTACATTTTCTTTTATTGGCACTCAGTCTTGTGATTCCGGCCTCCACAGTCCTTGGTTCAACAACATATGGATTGGTTTTACTTTTAACCACTTTAAATATAAAGCATCCTCATGGGATCACTTCACCCAAGAATAAAAATAAACACTTCTTTGTAACAATGTGGAATTTGTTGGTACTATTTTAAACATCTAAGAATGAGTACAAAAGAGTAAGCCATAAACAAAACCCCTGCTGCCTACTTGGACCCACCTTTACAAGTTATTAAACCTTCTTCACAAAGGGGTTTCCCATTTGCCTATCATTGTATGAAAGCACTCCTTTCTCACCTCCTTCTCTCTCTTTCTTTGTCAACCTTTGCCAGTGAGTATTTGCACCAGACTTATTGTTTCTCTGGTTTTCCTTGTAAATTCCAAACACAATGTTAGGTTAATTGATAGTTCAAAGTTTAATCCGTGTAAGTGTGGATGTGTATGTGTGAAATTCTTGGAATAGACTACTATTCTGTCCAACACTCTTTCCTATCTCATATGTACTGCTGCTGGGATAGACACAATCCTGAATTCAATTAAGCAGGTGTCATAATATTATGTTGTATCATGAAAAGAGTGAATAGATAAATACTGTATCAGTTTAGGTAGTCTAACTGAATATAATATAGTAATGCTTACTTTTGACAGTCAGAGTTGGATTGACAGAAATTTGTCTATGCAAGAACTGTCAGAGCAACTTGACCAGGGATGTGAATGGCAATTGAACTTTGGTCCTGCCTTTTCCTCCTCTTCAAGCTAAGCTTGTTAAATCATAACTCTTAAGCCAGAGCACTAAAGTAAAATTCTAAAAATAAATTTCAATTCCAAAATAAAGGCTGCAAATACAGTTTAGTAGCATCAGTAAACTCAGTCTTATCATTAAAGTAAAAGGCCTGAGTACAACAAAATCTCCTTAAACTGAAAATATATTATTGGCATCACCTGGAAATTTCATTTCTTTGTTGGTGTGTTTTGCCTAACAACATGCTGCGTGGTGAGATGCAAAGACAGCTGGGTTTCATTGGGAACCTAAGTGTATTTTACTTGTTCCTTTATTTGGTGGTGGTTCTTATGTTATCATTTTGTTCGTTTGAGTTTTTTGTGACACAGTAAGGTTAAAATGCTTCTATAATACGTATGCATTTACTTAGTTCTTTAGTTAAAACCTAACACAAATCCACTCAATCTGCTGTTCTCTGCCTCAGATAAAGTATTTACTTAGCACAATATTATCTGGAGCATTTTTACATTTGACTTCAACATAAGAATCATTTCCATTATTAAACTAGATAGTTATTGATTATAACAAAACGTGGCACTGGGTTTTTTTCTCAATGTTTAAAAAAATCTGAATATTTTAATTGGGGTACCAATTAATCAAAAGCACTTTTTTAAATTACAAGAATGGAAAAAGGTGAGTGTTTAAGCTGGGCATATATAGTCATAAAATATTTGGGCATATAGTCATAAAAAATTATCTCTGAGATGCTAATCTAGTAAAAGTAACACCTGCAATGATTTCACAAAAAGCTGTTCATATCCACATAAAAGAGCCACTGGGAAATTGTGTTATGTGCCATTGAGTGAAGTCATATCAGAACTTCTAATCTGAGGTGTATTTGTAACTTTACATGATTCACAAGTTTCAAGTGGAAATTAAATTTTTAAAAATTTCGGGGAAAACCCTATATGTACAACAGCAAGAAATGTTTCTCTTTTTCTAAGAATAATCATGTGTGAACATTGCAAAGGATTCAGAAGACAATACTAACAGAAAAGAAGGTTGCTGCCACTAAATGACAAAAAAACTAGGCTTGTGTTCCAATTTATTATATTATAAAGAGTGCACTGCGGTGGGGTGGATTGGTTCCTGCCTTGTGCCCTGTGTTGGCTGTGATTGGCTCCAGCAGACCCCCGTGACCCTGTGTTTGGATTCAGCGGGATGGCAAATGGATGGATAAAGAGTACACTTTTAAACATCTCTGGATATTTTCCAATAAACACATTTTAAGTTAATTGAACACTCTGTTTCCCTATTCCTGTTGTATTATAGATAGATAGATAGATAGATAGATAGATAGATAGATAGATAGATAGATAGATAGATAGATAGATAGATAGATAGATAGATAGATAGATAGATAGATAGATAGATAGATAGATAGATAGATAGATAGATAGATAGAAATTCCTCTCCAGGGGGGAATTTGGCTTTTTACAGAAGCTTTTCAAATACACAAATAAGACTAGTAACTAGTAAGTAAAACAGTGAAAAATACTATTATGCTAATTAATTGTTTGTTTTACTTTTCTAAGGAATTCCTGCTTTGTCATTCAATGTGCATAATCAGTTTAATTTTCCTTGTCTTGTTTACTAATACTTAGCTCTCACGTTTCTTTAAATTTAATTTTAAGGTAATTCCTATATAATCAGTGCACAATTGCAAATAAAACTGAAGTAGATTCTCTTCTTGAAATTAAATTGTCATTCTTTTTGAATTACCAAAAAAAAAAACAGCCGTTAAAAAGGGGATCAAATCTATTATTAGTGCTTATAACTAAAATTAAATTATGAGTAATAAAATTATTTTTGAAGAAGCTCTGATTTGTTAATAGTGTACACTAACTAACAGGAAATCCATAACCAAAAATACATGGTATCCTGCAAAGCATATCTGAGTATAGAATGATAAACTGGCCATCAAATTGAACAAGATATTTAGCTAAAAGAAATATGTAACCATTGATTAGGCAAAGGGATAATGTGAAAATCAACATCCATACATGACCATTAGGATCAAGTCTGATGTACCAATGTAAAAGTGTATATTTTTTTATGGAATACTGAATTTGCATCACCTTTAACTGCTAAAAACTGAAAGAAATCTGATCATTTCTGTCTGTGAGAGATCTTTGTCTCCTAATTTATTGCTTCTAAAGTTTAATGATTTCAGCAAGCCAAATGAAAGTTTAGAGCCTCTGCGAGCTGCTATTTATGGTATCTTCTAATGAATTTTAAATACTGTATACAATTGACACTCTTTTAAATCACACATACCTAGTGAGATGTGAAATCTGTCCATCCATTCATAATTGATCGTGTTTAATCCAATTCAGGACAACAAAGGCTAGATCTTAGCCCTACAGCATTTGCTTAAAGTAAGAACAAGCCCAGATAGAGTTGTCAATCTGTCACAGTGCATCGTAACACACACGGACCCACACTCACTCATTTCAGCTCAATTTAGGTTTGCCAATTAACCTGTTTGGGGTGTGGAAAGAAAAACTGGAGTATCTGAAAAAACTCAAGTAGCCAAACCTTTCTGTCTATATTACTTTATGATGGTAATAAATGTGGGGTTGTAAATTATAAAGTAAAAAAAAGCTCAAACTCACATTTCGGCTGATGCCAGTTCACTTTTTAAATATGCCAGGATGCACATTTTATCATTCAATTGTCACAGAGCTTTTTAGAGGTCCTAGAAGTCATATAGTGCCTTTCTTCCATCTCTCAGTCTCTCTATTTGTAGTGATTATAACTTCTACTGTTTATGTGTCTTATAAGTAAGTGTTATCATAAAAAGACATATACACTTCTTCATCACAATTTATATGCATTTGTAAGCATCTGTTTATAGCAGAAATTAAATGAACTTGACTCTTGACAGAATGCAAATAAAATTGTGCTAATTATTAAACTAAATAGAAATTCATGTATTCATTTGTTCATTTTTATTCTGCATTTCCTGTAGCGGGCCATGGTGACAAGGCCTCCCTATTCTTGGAAACATCTTCCAGCACTTCCTTGGTAATACCAAGAGGGCTTCTAGGAAGTCTGAGACATACTATCCCTCCAGCATGCCTTCATGTCCTGGGCCTTCTCTCGGTGGGCTATGTCTTACACAGTCCCAGGAGAGACCACAGGGGACAAGACAACCTATCTACCAGCCCAGAACACCTCACCTGGCTCATTTTGATTTAAAGAATCATCGGTTCTACTCAGAGAACCTCCCAAAACCAAACAGAAATGGTATTCATAATGTAAAATATGAGCAACATAGCAGACTGATGTTTTGTGGTTGATAAACACAGAAACAATTTTAGTACTGAATATTAATTTGAAGACAGTGAAAACAGAATGGGCAATCAAATCAGTGTCATTAAGAACAATTCCATTAGCTCATGGTAAATTTGAAATTAAAAAGTAGTCTAGTAAAATCTCACAGATGCTTCTTCATCATAGGTTTATACTACTTCTGATATGATGTTTTAATGATGAACAGAAAGGTTTATAAGATGAGGTGCTTCTAAAACTGAAATCAGTAGAATGTATACATTGTCATAAGAGACATATTGAAATGCGATATGATGTGAAATGATTTTATTAATCATTTGAAATGAAATGAGACAAATCTACATTTCCAGATAGGATTATTTGATAAGGTAAGACTAAAAATAGGTATCATCAAGACAAAAAGGTAATGGTGACAGTAAGTTTAAGGGTTAGTTAAATTAATGAATCGATGTCCTACCATTTTTTTAACTTAACATTTATAACTGAAGTGTAGTTCCATAGGGGCTGTATAGTTTTGAAATGCACGACTACCAAAACAATGTAGCACTACTACTTCATTATCAACTTTTCATAAGTTGTAGCTAGGCTGACTGGAAACTCTTAAGCATCTTCCACATAACCTGCATTCACTTTTCCACTAATATTTAATTCAATACAAACAAGCCACATTTCAGAAAATGAGGAATCCTCTAAGTTTGTGAAACAATTCCCACATTGTATAACATTAGACTTTAGTTTGATTATTGCTGTCAACAGTGCCTCAAAGTATACAGTGACAATGCATTTGCGTTTCTTCACAGTATGCTACAATAAAATTGTAACCCTATTTGGTTAGCCTTTACCCAAAGCAGCTTACCACACTGAAGATGCAATTGCTTACATTTCTTTTCTTGTTTCAACTGGAGCAACAGCACATGAAGGGACTTACTCGTGATCACACAACATGAGTAGCAGGAGTTGAACCCACAACCTCAGGGTTTGAAGTCCAAAGCCTAAACCATTATGCCACACTGACTGCCCTTTTCTGAGTTTTGTAATTAGTCAAATATATTTTTATGGACCTTTAAAACTTGTGATGTTGTACTTTATAACTGGATTCTATAACTCAGAATATTCATCCATTCTTCCTTCAATCCTGAGTATTCAAAAATGTTCATTGGATGAGGATAAAGCCTATCCCAGCAGGTAACAACCCTATATGAGGTACCAGTCCATTACAGGGCACACTGCTACACACTTCCATACTCCCTCATACAGGGCCAGTTTAGAATTGTCAGCCAGCATAACATGCACATCTTTAAGATGCTGCAGAAAATCTAGAGGAATAAATATGCAGACATATAGAAAGTATGCAGGCAGTGAATATGCCAGGGTTTGAATCTAGTCTCCTGTATGTGAGCCCACTTGATCCAGTTAATGATTGGAAAGCAAATTTCATTTGAAGTTTAGGTTAAATAGCAAAAGAAAAGAGAGGGATGACTAAAGAGAGAAATAAAAGTAACAATGAATACAAGAATAAAGAAAACTCTTCTGCCAAAATGGCCATGACTTTTTCTACACAAACTGTAGGAGTAGATCATCTGACTTCACCCCAACAGGCTTTCATCTTTAGATTTTTGATTTAAAACATACTGATATGTGGTCACCATTTGTCCTAAATTTTACACTTAAGTTCAGGACCAGAGATTTTCAGTGTCTTACCATTAAAGAGTTGCTGTTAGTTTCTGTGATTACTTCCATAACTTGTAACAAAACCAACAGCAACCCTTTAATTGCAAGTCCTTACACTGAACTTAATTGCAAACATTGGTATAAATGGTCACTACATCTCAATAAGTTTTAAATCAAGGATCTAGAGGTAAAAGACATGTTGGGCCGAAGTGGTGAAGCTGACCACTGACAGCGACCTTTTAATGAAGCACAGGACAGGAATATACTGGTTCCCCATGACACTACAGTATATTTTCGCTAAATACTCATCCTATCCATGGTATCATATATGGCAACAGATTATGCCAACCCTTGCAGCACGTGTTCAGCTACATCAGCTCATGATTCAGTTTCTTTAACCAATAAAGCTTTTTCTATTATTGTAAAACACTTTCCCCTATATTAAGCCAATGTGAGGCCCATTTTAGTGCTGCCAATTGATTGTAAGTCTGTCAAAAATCATGCAGTGTATACAAAATTAAAATATCATATATACAGTAAAATAGTTACCTTTTGCAGTCAGCCAAAATACTATACAACAGAAATTTTATTTTCTATAAAAGATAACAAAATCTCATTGATCTTTTTCGTGGTGAACCACCCTGGTGTTTTTTATGCAGATTTTTAGGTGGATTCTTAAGCAGCATAGCTTCATTTTGAAATTAGAGTTCACTCTAGGTCATCTGTATATTACGATTACTTTAGATTAGATAACATTTATTAGTTCCACTGGGAAATTTGGAGAACAAGAGAATTAGCAAAGACCATGTCATACCTATCAAAGTGTGAAGCTATTTTAAATTAAAACTAGATGTTTACTTAGGAACTTATTGGTGTCAACGTTTCAACAAATGGAAGAATAAATGTTACAGTGAATGAAATCAAGCACTTTTGAAAAAAACTGTCTTTCAAGAAAAATCAAGCTCACATAACCCTGAGAGATCAATGCAGAAATTGTAAGCATTTTTGATATTTACACTTTCACCTTGTTAATTCTGTATTGTAAACTGAGTCAATGAAACTCCTGTCATTCAAAATACACACATTCATCCAATTTCTTGTTGTTTAAAAATAGTGTGGTTGTGTATGTTTCTTTTTTGTCCTCCCTCTGCTGTCAGATTCATGTTCTTTTCTTACCAGAAGTCCACGCCTTATTATGATGGATGATTCTTGATTCAGTACTTCTTACTGCTGTAGACGTCCACTTTTTGTGAGCTGTAGGAAAGAAGTTTTGCTTCTTTATAGAGGCTGGGGAATTCCTGTTAGTCCACAGGAAGTATCATCATGGGGGCGATTCTGAGAACTGAGACTTTATTGCAAGCACGTGTTCACCTTCATTTCTTCAGGTCAGAGGGCCCCTCCCCCTTCACTTAACTCTGATCAATATGCTCCATGAAAATGTGATGTAAGATTAAATTAGTGCAGGAACGAAACAACATGCAGTACACTGTAATCCTTAGTAATGAACAACAAATGTGACTAAGAACCTATGTTTTTAAATATAAATGATTTTACCTAAACATAATGCGCAATAGCAATGTTTTAAGGTAACATTTAATCAAATGTTATCTCTGTGTTTTAAATTTCAATAGCAGCCAAGCAGAGTAAGGAAAACTGAGTGTGTTTTGACTGGTGATCTGTCTGGGGTTGCTTCATGCCTTGTGCCCCATCTTACCACATTAGACACTGGCACCCCATGATCCTGAAGTCAAAGAGCTGGTTAGAGAATGGGAAGGTGGATGAATGAATGAATTAAATACATTATAACTACCAAAAATTACATATTTATGACATTGATATTGATAATATGTCTTTTTTATTTTTTATTTTATTTTTAGTGTTATAAATTAATTTTCCTGCTTGCTAATACCAGCAATCAGACTCACTTTCTTTTTTAGCAGTCTCTATTTCATTTTTCTTCATACCTACTGTTCTTTCAAAAATGTGTTGATTTTGTTTACTTGGTGACTATGGAAATGTGCAACTTTCATTTCTCCATTTGTGTTTGCAGATTATACTTTATATATTTAAAATAAACCTCTAGCATCACTCAAGTATGCCAAAACATCACATTTTACTAAAAGGAAAAAAAAAAACTAATAATGGAGAGATGATCATTGTTAAAATACAGTACAAAATAACAAAGAAATAGACATGAAACAAAGTAAAGCTAGCATTCTAACTCAGCTTAGTTCAAGGGGCACTTCCTTTGATTTGTGATTTAGTGTCCCAGTCCATTTCTCTTGTCTCTCTATTTCTTTGCCATTCTTTCTTGCTCCCTGGAACAATAGCTAGAGGGGACCATTAACTCCTCCTCAGAATTCTTCTACACCAAGCCTTATACCTATTTCCAATGTTGGGCTTCCCTCTACTATTTAGGGAACTATACAGTCCTCTGGCAGTGACTGGCGTCTTTGTACCTCTGAGCCCCAATTAGCCTTTAATTAGCCCCCTTCAGCTGGTTCCTACTCCGGACATGACCTAGACTGATCACTTGCGAGCTGCATAACGTCTACAATACACCCAGAACATATAACAGACTAAGAGACAGCTAAAGATTTGTTGAAAGGGGAGAGGAAAATAAAGAATGGAGGTAAGAAAGAATTGTGATGAGAGACATTTCATTGACCATACTGTTCTAACAGTCTTCCTCTCAATTCCTTCTATCTGTTTCTTTTTCTCTCATGCAGTTTAAGTCAATGATGAAGTGTACATGGGATGGGGTTAGTCCTCTGTGGGTATGCCTCCACTGAGGAGAGGAGAGACCCAGCAATAATACTTCTTCGATATTTTCTGTGTTCCCTTGAAATGTGTCAGTAAGCAAGGGGCAGGGTCTTTGGCATGCCGCAGGGAGGTATGTCATTTGCCAACATTGCCATACACTAAGGATTAAGACTGCAGTCAAGGTTTGTGGAGACTGACAGGACAGATGACCATTCAAGATTCAGTTGCTCTTGTATAACCACACTGGATGAGGGTGAAAACATCACATTAGTCCATTCGAGACTATGTTTCAGATTTGTCACCCATATTGCTGATTTGCTGCCCGCTATTGTGTTACAGCCACATTTATTTTTCCCTAGCTTGTATTTATTTTCTATTTTATTGTTGTTTTTTATGTTTGAATGATACTTTTTAATATTTTGTACTACTAGGGCACTTTGCCCTCTGCTTGCCAACCAAACACACACCCCCCCCACCCCCACCCCCGCCAGCACTACACGCCATTGTGAAGTGGGGGCTGAACACACCCCAAGGAGACGTGGCCACTCCTCCGAAACTATGGTGGCCCTGATACAATGGGAAACAAATACAGTTTTTTTTTACCTCCTCTTTGCTCAATCAGCTGCTGCCATGCCGCATGATCTGCATTTTGTGCGGCGTTTCAAATGTTTAAAAGCCTGTACAGCACCTGTCCTTTTGTCCTCGAACACTATGCGATCTCTTTTTGCTGTTCCATTATTTCACCGAGTAATATTTTCTATTTGTTTCCAATCTTTACTCTCATTTTTTTGAGACTTTTGAATTTTCCTACCTCCATTATCTCTAACCTGCTCAGCATGTGTATCACGTGACTTGCTTCCAAAGGTTGTAAGTATGGCGTGACTTGACCATCTCTCGGGATGTGAAAGTGTCTCTCTGTCTCTCTTCAAAAGATCACATCTCGTTGCAGGAAAAATGTCTTGTCTTGTCGCAAGATTTTTTTTTATAATAGAGAGATGTCAATGAGTCTTGTTTATTATTTGTTAGTTATGCACCATTTCTTTAAAGTGGCATCCATGTGTTCTGTGCATTGAACCCTGAAAAATATAGCCACCCTGACATTCCTGCTGCTATTTAGGTCAGCCAGAGGAAATGGTCCACTAGTGAATCATTGAATTTACAGGAGTCTTTTTGTGTATTTCTTTCTTGCTGGTTTAATGGATTTTTCTTGCTTTAGTAAATTATATCAGGACTTGTTAACCTCAGATTGCCTTTTAGACAAATTCTTTTTTGGTCTTTTGGGGATTTTACTCAGTTTTTCTACTTGTTAAATAAATGTTCAATTTATAAAGATTCTTTCTGGGGTCTGTTTCAATTAGCCAGAGTTTGTTGGTTTTTCTCTATCATGAGACATTTTAAAATATATTTTAACTTTTAAAGCCAGATCCCCTTTTTGGGTATGTGTAGGCCAAAACCAGCAAGGCAAGTAGCAGTTGGGGATTGGTTGATTTTGGGGTGAATCTCTTCTGGGCATGTCAGTAAAGGTCCTGGCATGCTTTATGGTCTTTTGGAAGTGTTGCTTGCCATTGCACCATGTTTAAGACTCCATCACACTGTACCAGCAGAAAGAGTGCTTATATAAGTGATGGGATAACGTTTGGCAGGCTACAGGCTTCACCTTCTACTCACACCATCGAGACATCTGACCCTATAGAAGGACAATGCAAAGACAATACAGAAGGCCAAACACAGCTGCTGAGAAATTAATGCAGGTGTGCAGGTTCTACATTATCTCCTGACCTTAACCCTATAGAACAGCTTCGGGATATCCTGAATTATATTATTATATTATATTACTGAAATTCGCCAAAGTTGTATTTGCAGTTAATCTGCTGTCTCCCACGGCGACCTTATTCAAAGAATATTGTCCTGGAAATTTGCCATGCAGTCAGCTTAGACAAACTTTTTATTTTTCTGAACCCATGTAACAGCCTATGTTGGGTGGTAGAGAACCCTTAATATATAATGCTGATCCTAATAGTGTGCTAAAATCAATGGAAAATTTGCAACAGAGTTCATTATATAAAATTTTGAAATTTCAAAAGTGGAAAGCATTGTCAAATTTTCAAATTCATCCCTCTTAAAAGAAGAGAAACATGGCATCAATTACTGAATAATAATTGAATTATAACTGAAATAATATTATTGTTTCAAACTTTCCTCCTTCTTCTTCTTCTTTTGGCTGCTCCCGTTAGGGGTTGCCATAGCGGATATCTTCTTCCATATCTTTCTGTCCTCTAAATCTTGTTCTGTTGCACCCATCACCTGCATGTCCTCTCTCACCACATCCATAAACCTTCGCTTAGGCCTTCCTCTTTTCCTCTTCCCTGGCAGCTCTATCCTTAGCATCCATCTCCCAATATACCCAGCATCTCTTCTCAGCACATGTCCAAACCAAAGCAATCTCGCCTCTCTGACTTTGTCTCCCAACCGTCCAACTTGAGCTGACCCTCTAATGTACTCATTTCTAATCCTATCCATCCTCGTCACACCCAGTGTAAATCTTAGCATCTTTAACTCTCTGCCAACTCCAGCTCTGTCTCCTATTTTCTGGTCAGTGCCACCGTCTCCAACCCATATAACATAGCTGATCTCACTACTGTCCTGTAGACCTTCCCTTTCACTCTTGCTGATACCCGTCTGTCACAAATTACTCCTGACACACTTCTCCACCCATTCTACCCTACCTGCACTCTCTTTTTCATCTCTCTTCCACAATCCCCATTACTCTGTACTGTTGATCCCAAGTATTTAAACGCATCCACCTTCGCCAGCTCTACTCATTGCATCCTCACCATTCCATTGACCTCCCTTCTCATTTACTCACATGTATCCTGTCTTGTTCCTGCTGACCTTCATTCCTCTCCTCTCTAGAGCATCTCTCCACCTCTCCAGGGTCTCCTCAAC
This sequence comes from Erpetoichthys calabaricus, assembly GCF_900747795.2. Lineage (NCBI taxonomy): Eukaryota > Metazoa > Chordata > Cladistia > Polypteriformes > Polypteridae > Erpetoichthys > Erpetoichthys calabaricus. Next base: position 118,897,479 of record NC_041403.2, read on the forward strand.
CTGCTCCCTACTATCGCTAATAATCACAATAAACTTTCCTTAGGAGTCGTTATTTCAACTTGTACTGTTTATATTTTAGAATTTCCTGTTTTACTCATCTGAAGGCTGCCGCTGATAGTAAAACAGATCTCAGCACAAATTAATGAAAGAGCAGGAGAGAAATGCATGTGCACAGCAGGGAATACAAAATCGCAACAGCAACTTGCCAGGACTCTGCAACACCAAGTCAGTTCACCTGTTGCTTGATGTCATACCAGGTCAGTTAAACTGTTTTTGTATCTGTAAAAGCAAATGGCAATGCAACTATAGCCTACTTATAATGACAAAAAAATCAATATGAAGCTAAGTGTAACCAGGAATTATTATCAACAACAAGACAAAGATATACAGTTAGACCCATAAATATTTGGACAGAGACAAGTTTTTTCTAATTTTGGTTCTGTACATTACCACAATGAATTTTAAATGAAACAACTCAGATGCAGTTGAAGTGCAGACTTTCAGCTTTAATTCAGTGGGGTGAACAAAACGATTGCATAAAAATGTGAGGCAACTAAAGCATTTTTTTAACACAATCCCTTCATTTCAATGGCTCAAAAGTAATTGGACAATTGACTCAAAGGCTATTTCATGGGCAGGTGATTTTATTATTAATATTTATGGACCTAACTGTATAATGCCATTTGTACTGTGTGCTGATCTATGTGCAGAAATACATACATTGCCATGTGGAGTAAGAATTTGGTTCCCTCTGAGTACATTACTATGACAGCTAAAATAAGAACAAGGAAAATGCTCATGTGACTCTCATCTAAATTATTATTTTTTCCTTCACCTTATTTAGAACTGTTTCGCCTTTCTTTTCTTAAACATACATACTTTATTAGTCAAGTTTACGATATCAATCCCTTAGAAAGAGGTATTTAGTTTCTTTTTGTTCTCTTTTCCCATTATATCAAATACATATTCTTACTTTTTAATTTTAGTTTCATTTTAAGAAGAGTGCCTTGTGTCCTTAAAACACATTGTCAATTTTAACTTGAGACATCAAAAAGGATTTTAACTCTCCATCGAGTACTTCATTCAAAAATTTTATGTTTAAGAATTATGAAGCACAAATAGCCATAGGCTGTTCACAACTAACAGCTAACTGTAGTAGATCATTAGATGTCATTTGTACATTACCTGGATTGATATCTGGTGTCTGTGAAAGCCATTGAGCCACCACAAGCCTATTTGGGCTCAATTTTTAACTACATGATATGGTAAAATGCTTTAAAGTATGTATTTAATGTACTCAACTAATATTCTGTTATTTTAATTGTATTATATTATCACTGTTATTTTTGGATATGCCTAATTGTCAAAGAATCAAATGAACAAAAATGTGATATCTGTCACTCTTAAAAATGCACCAGCCTTCAAAGCAATTAACTAAAGCATTTTCTAACTTGTTTATTTATTATACTAGAGGTCTGCATTCTAAACTAGCTACACTTAAGTGACTGTGAGGTGTGAGTTCCCAGCTAAATATTGCGTCTGTTACTCTGAAAATGAATCAGACAGGAGCACTGGTAAAAGTGAGACCAATGCAGTATTCTTGAAGAACACTAGTGGGTGGATAATCCGGTAGACAGTCTAGAAAATAGGACAGAACAAACGCGGGCAAGAGGCAAGAGTACCTCTAGACCAATAGTGTGCAACCCAAGTTGGAAGAAATTGAATCATTTGTCCTTTAAAAATGAAGGCCAGCATCATGAAACCGGAATGCAGTCATTGCTCTTCAGTCCATTTGGTGACCCTGAAGGTCTCAGGGTTTTGGGATGCAGGCAGCCTTTAGAGGGGGCTTATGTGTGGTTTTTCTTTAACCAGGGAGAACTGCACCTTACCCCAGATACTGCAGAAGCTAATCAGTTCTGAAGCTGATAGGAGAGTCAGGACAGAGTCTCACTGGAGAGTGGAAGAAACCAGGGTTAAGAGAGAGAGATGGGTGGTCAACTGGTGTGATAATTGACAGCTGGGCAAGCAGACAATCCTCCTCACCAGATGGGCAGTAGTTTAAGTCTGCTTGACATTATTTTTGTACTTTGAGTTCTTTTTTCCCTTCCTTTAAATATCGGTAGCTTCTTTAGCATTATTCCTGAATTCTGCATCTCATTGTTTGAAAATGCACACGTGTGTTTATCCAGTAAAGGTACACTGTATGTAAAGTGGCATGTATTTGAGTAGGAAATATCCTAGTAAGTTAAGTAAATATGCAAAAGTGTTACAACAATCACATGGTTAGGTTTGCAAATGCAGACCTTAGTTTGCCCTTCTGAGGTCCAAAGAATGTAGACCTGGGGTCTCCTTTATAACGCTTTGTGGGAGTGTGAAAATATGCAAATGGAAAAAAACAGGAAAATTGCATACAACAAAAAAATCTGATTTATTAAACCCGGTGTACACACATTTCCACACAATTCACCTATATAAATCTCAGTCAATTTGTAACTGTGCATATGCGAGTACACCTCGAACTCAGCCAGGTTGCTGGCCTGTAACCACTGCTAATGGAATAAACTAATGAATCTTGTGCATTTGCAATCACGATGCTGCAGAACTTCATTGACTGGGACAGCCTTCCTCCTGAAGCATTGAAGAGTCTCTTGCTGTGCTTCTGTACGTTCTGTGGGTCGAGGTAAGGCATATGGAGCACATGCAATGAGATGATTGCTGTTAAAATGAATAGTATAGACCATATAAAACACCAAGAGTTCGGCCAGCTGGTCATCACATATAGCAGCATCAGGAAGTCCTCTGCCAATGCTACTTTGACTCGAAATAAATTAATCACAAGTTGAACCAGGCCACTGAGCCATGACGTCTATCAGCCTCATCTTGCTTCACAGATGACTTGTTCATTTTTGGAATCTCACTGCTTATGGTTAACAAAAGCATTGTCATTCTCATTAGGTGCCCTTATTGCAATATGAGTGCAGTAAATTGCTCTGATTACTATTAGGAATACAGGACACTGCTGCCAATTATATTATTTTGTTGACAAAAACATGTTGTTTTATGTATGTATTCCCACACCATATGAAAACCGGATATGGTAGGTTGATGGCTTCCAGTACTGCAGGCATGATGTCCTGAATTATTGCCAAGACATTCCTGATCTGTCTGCCAATTCCCTGAGGAGTGGCAACAAGCAGTCAATACAAACTGGCAAAAAAACTAAAATATAGTCTGTATATCCTATTCATCACTTTTAAGGTGTAATGTGGTTATCACGTCAGCACACATTCTAATAAAGGCTCGGCTATATAAATAATAATATGCATGAGTCGTCATTTAGCTGGTTTGGCTGCATTTCCCTGCATGATCGAGCATGTCGTCATTTCCCAGTTGCATACGGATGGGTCATACTTACGATAAATATATGCAAGTTCTCCTGTAAAGTTTTCTTTTAGAAATCCTGTAGAAAATTGCAAATGCACATATCAAGACTCTCTTTGTGCATATGCAAGTTTTATACTTCTGACCCCATCACAAAACCAGGAATATGAAAACGACAACCACACTACCAAGCCCCATTCTGTACTCCATATTCACAGATGACTGACCAAACAAAGCTCCAAAATTTACTCAAAATTTAAATTTGCTGATGACATCACCGTCATAGGCCTGATCACCAACAATGACAAGATGGCTTACAGAGAAGAGATCTACCTGCTAACTCACAACAACAATCTCACCCTTATGTCAGCAAAACTATTGAGCTTGATACAGGCCTCAGGAAACAGAAGGCTGACCACACAAACATCTACTTATGAAGGGATGACGTTGAGAGGATAAGAAGCTTTAAAATTTCTCTTTCTGTTATTAATAATCCTGAACCCACCACAAATCTGTGACACATTGTACCACACTGGCATACTTTGTTTCTAGGTCTTATTAAAATTTTAAGGCTTCGTTTTTGAGCTTCAGTCTTCTTTTTGAGTTTTTTGTGGTTAAATTACAGTATACAGTATGTATGTGAATATGTATTGTCAGGCACATGCAGCTAGGTAGCATTTTGAAGGTCCTAATCCGGTAGAAGTGATGCAGGTTGAGAATGGAATAACACCAGTATTAACCGCCTTTCCTTTTTCACCTTGAGAACAGAGGAAATTGTCAATTCAATTCCAACATGACACAAGAAGACCCTCCCCTTCTGCTACTACTGCTATTTAATAATGACATGGATCAGAAGTTGGGGTTCAGTCGTGTACTGGTGTGCAAAACATTCAGAGATGTGTCCTTGGAAGCTCAAACCCCAGAGTGAGAAAACTATTTTTTCAAACTTGACATTTACATTTAGGAGGCGGTACAGTGGCACAGTTGCTGCCTGGCAGTAAGGAGACCTGGGTTTGTGTCCCAGGTCCTCTCTGCATGAAGTTTGCATGCTTTCCTTGTGTTTGGTCAGTTTACTCCGGGTGCTCCATAGTCCAAAAACACACAGGTTAGGTGGATTAGTAATACTAAATTGGCCCTATTGTGTGGTTGGGGTGTGTTTGTATGTCCACCCTACAGTGGACTGGCACCATGTCCAGGGTTTGTTACTGCCTTGTGCCCTATGCTAGCTGGGATAGGCTCCAGTACTCTCTGTTTTGGACTTAGTGGGTTAGAAAATGTCTGATTGACATTTGCATTTATTTGCTTAGCAGACACCTTTATCCAAAGTGACTTACAAAAGAGGTCAACATAATTGAATCTGAAGGACTGTTTGTGAACAAGTATTACAGGACAAGGTTGCAAAATTGATCATCACTACTGAAGAGCTCACAACAAAACACAATTCCTTAGTTACAAGTGGTATTCACCAAACAAGAGAGTCTACAAACATTGTATCTCTTTCTTTTCTTTTGCGTGCAATATATATATATGTTGCTTTCTATGTTTTTCTGCTTGTCTTTTATTAGTATTGTGTCATTGTCACTTTAATTCTGTACAGTTTGTGTATGTACACATGACAGTGAACTTGAACAAATCATGGGCCAGACATAATGCAGCATGTAACCTGGTATGATGAGGCGTAAAGAAGTATCGAAAGGAGATGTCAGAAGTTGTAAAAACAGCAATACTATGGTGAAGGTCGGGTTTCCTCTTTTACACGACTTGACAAACATTCTTGTGCTTTCACCCAAAATGTGAAGTTGACGTTTTAGCTGTGATGTGGCCAAAAGTTATCATTTCCTTTTCTTTGTTTCATGTTTTTCAGCTGTTTATAATACTCTGCTGGTTTAACTTTTGCTTGAAAAATGTCCCTCAAATTAAGATTTATTTTAATGGCCAAAACACAATATGGCCAAAATCAGGAAAAGTCCAGTTTAATTGTCATTTATTTCATTTGATTTCATGGTGAGAAACAAGAGTTTGTTTTGTTTTTTTCTCCTTTTAAATGAAGCTCATTCCATGGAAGGTTTTGTGGTAACGGAACTTAAAAAAAAAATAAAACAGAAAGCAGAGCACATTGGTGTGGTACAGAGTGGAACTAAGAAGTCAGATTTGTTCCAGTTTTTCTACAGAATTGCTTTATTTTAACTGCTGTCCTTAATGTAATATTTTCTTTTTATGTGTATTTTTGTACATGTTTTTGCATTTTATTAAAATCATCTAGTAAACTTCCATGGGAAGTGAATTGGTAACAAGAATAAACAAATTTGACACTAATAAAATGAAAATATAAATAAATAATATATTTAAACACTAGATGATGTTATTTTGTAAGAGAAATCTAGGATTGATCATTTTGCATGGCTACCTTTTACTTTTAATTTGATTATTTCCTATCAGTGCATTAATTACATTAGACTATTTTATATCTTTAATGCAAACATTGGATGTTCTTCTAAGTCAGTAAACTGCCCTGAGATCAACTGAGGACCACAAGTGAAGAGTGATTAGTCCAACAACAATTGATCATTTAAGACATGCTTTTTTTGCATTTGGTTCAAAACTATTGTCAGTATCGGATAGCTTCTTTGTATACAATGTTCTTTATTTGTCAGTCTGATGCACAGAACCTCATATTATCTGGTGATAATTTGGTTCCATCACTGGTTGATTTGGGACCATGTCAAAAATAGTGAAGGAAATGCTTGTTTAAAGATAAAGATAACTGTAATTGGCAGGAATATAACCATAGTTTTTTGGTTGAAAGGTAAGCATGTTAATCGTCTTGCCACCATCACAATCTGTGTGGTGCTGTTTCTCTTTTGATAGCCCACACTGTAGTATTTCATTTCACTCACTATTTTGGAGTTGTAGCTCGGTTTCCTGGTATTACCTGGATAATATTAACAAAATTTCACTTTAAATTTAAAGTGGGAAAAAATGAGAGTGCTTAGACCAAAAGCAATTGGTAATCCTAGTTCATTATGAGATTCTAGAGAGTTATATGGTTGTGATGCCATGATTGCCCACATCTACCATACTCTCCTTAAACCTGGACATCGATAGTCATGTACAGACTAGTACACTGAGGACTCAGACATGTCTAGGTGTGTGTATAGCAGTTGAATAAATAAATAATTCTTGATAGAACTGTGTCAGTATGGAAGATAAAACTCATCAATAACTAATTCCATAACCAGGTAAATTCAAGAATAAAATCACAGTCAGGATCAGTTCATTAAAGTTCACAAGCCTCTGTATGTCATTCCTAGACCTTCCCTTTGCTGTTCTCTCTCGAGATCTACTCAGCTGGCGGAGACACACTATGACAAGCACGTTCAACCCTCACGTCCCCACTCTCATCCCTCGGTGCCCTAAGGGACCACAGAAGCCCTGCTGTCTTGTCTCTCCACCATCCCTCGGCATCTGTAGTGATCCCTCTCACAGTGATCTGAATCTGATGGCCAGTGCAATTGTCTATGCTGTGGCGTAACATCATTTTAAGAGTAGCACACTGGATCAACAGACTGGGACACCATGTTGACCTGCTGGAGGTAGTAGTGGAGGTGAGAATAAAGATAAAACTAATGGCAGTTATGAACAATGCTGTACATCATCTCTCTGACACACTAGCATTAAGTACTTTTAACCAATGAATTATTTAGCAGAATTGTGTCTGGAAACACAATGGGGCTCCAGTATACTAACTGCAAAACAATAAATAAATATTATCTATCTATCTATCTATCTATCTATCTATCTATCTATCTATCTATCTATCTATCTATCTATCTATCTATCTATCTATCTATCTATCTATCTATCTATCTATCTATCTATCTATCAGCACTAAAATACCTTGAAAAACTTGTCGGATCTTAAGAGAAAATGTTGTAAGGCTCAATGTAAATGGAGAAAAACTGACTTAACAATACATTATTTTATATCAGAGTACAATGAAGTAGTCCATCTTGAGGGACAGTCCTGTTTTTCTGAACTTATAAATGATTATGCAGGAAACCAAAGAGCTTAATTTTCTACTATTGGTCATCTTCTAAACCCAGTTCAGCCAATGAAATACCTACTGAAAACCTCTAGTGGAACTTATGAGGCGTTTGCCACATTTTTAAAACCCAAAATAAATGATATTAGAAGTAATATAATACATCCTCCAAAATGAATCCCATTGAACCTGAGCATGCAGTTTTTAGAGAATTAAGTTCCTTCACTTAAATAAATAGATAGATCTATCTATCTACATTATGACCCCAAATTAAAGTAATGTGGACCACCAGGGTACATACAGACATCCTAAGCTGACAAAGACAGGCCGAGACACAAGTGTTACACAGCACACGTTTTTATTTCGTAGGGAAGAACTTTTCTTTGCTCCCCACAGCAACAAAGTCCAAAGCTCCCAGCAGAAAACACACTCTTCTCTCTTTCTCTCCCTTTCTCTCACCTCCACTCTTCCTCCAGCAAGCTTCGTCTTTTTCCACCCGACTCTGGCTCCCTGAGTGAGGTAAGGCATCTCCTTTTAAGCTGGTCCCAGAAGTGTTCTAGGTGGCTCATTAATCAGACCTTGAATCACTCCCAGGCTCTGCAGCTCGCCCTGGAGGCCCCCATGGAACCTAACAGGGTTATGCCAAACTCCAACTCCCAGGGTGCCCTGTGGGAATCCATGATGTCATAGCGACCCAGGAGAGTCGCCTACTAATGTCCCTGGGGAGGTAGTGCCTTGCAGATGTCCTCTTCCCCTGGTCCTTCCATCCAGCTGGCATCCTGGCCAGGTAATGGCTGTGGCCGCCCAATCCACAATAACTTTAGAGAAAGTGTGCCACCATCCAGCTTGTGAACTTGATAATAATACAAAGGGAACTGTTTGAATAAAGGAAACGTTAGGTGTAACCGGTAGGAATCAGATCAATGCAAGTGTGCTACTTCACCACATCACAGCCTGTGTGGTTCAGTTTCTCCATACAGTTTCTCTCTTAGCACTCACTCTGACCCAGAATTGCCCTGCTACCTCCTGGGGGATCAAGGACTAACACTTGATTTAGGATGACCAGTACTTCTGTGCCCTATTTTAAGTTTGTGACTTTAAAAAACAAAGCTGTACATAAAGAACAAGCAAACAATTAGGGTTATTATTATTATTCTTTATTCATATGTATTACATATTTATAATTATTAATGTTTTTGTAATTTATAAAGTTATGCTTTATAATTGAGTCTTTATATTCTTCTCAAGGCATGAGCTGATCCAGCAAGCCTTTCAAAGCATATTGTACTGTATGTGTAATTTGTATGTGACAAATAAAATTGGACTTGATGAAAACTAAAATGAAAATTTATCGACCTAAGACATTTTAACTGGTTATTATTAACATGAATCTTTTTTGTACCTTTCAGTTTCTTTGTGATGAAGGTTATCTAAGTTCATTGTCTAACTCCTATCGCAAAGTCTTTTCAGCCACACCATTGTTGCTGTGGGAGACTGTCTGTTTGCCAGGCCCCTCGAAAATGAAAGCAACTTCAACGACTGTATTTACTTGTTCTCATATCAAAATCCCCACCTCAGAATACAAGCAGAAACCTGCACTGATATATATCTTTCTGAGCTAGAAGACTCAGTGTCTGTGTCCTCCATATTGTATCAAGCCTGATATAATATTTAAATTAAATAATTGTGAAAACACAAAGACATAGTAATTCTCAAAGGCTGCACTATTGACTCAAATGATAAATTGCTCTTATGTTGTGAATTTTCACCAACTGATACATTTGTTTTGTTGCTTTTGGGATTCCTACATGATCAGTTCTAATTTTAGAAAAATAGGAATGTCCCTCAAGATGGACTGCTTTGTTGTACTGAGATATACATGCCTTTAAAATTTCATAGGGTACTGTTAATTCAGTTTTTCTCCATTTACTTTCAGCCTTATGACATTTTCTCTTGAAATCCGACATTCTATGAGTTTTCCAAGTTATTTTAGTGCTGGAGGATTTCTTAACAATATTCTTCAGGGGCCACTTCGTCAGCTGCAGCTCTACAGACAGAGCTTTTTTAACAATGTCTTGAACACGCGCCCCAGGAAAGCAGGACACAAAAGTCTTTCAGCTAGAAAGTGCACAATTCAGTTTTTACAATAGAGTCTTTAGTATCTGTTCCTTCAAAATCTTTCTGTACTTCATCAATGTTTAGAAGCTCAGAATGGCTATTCTCCATTATACCAAATGATTTTTGTGGGATTCTCTGTTTCTCAGTGATGTGATTCTTCTTTAAACTTGTTTCACCTCCTGCCTCCAATGCTCCTATAATGTTTCTCTATTCCAAGTGTTGCAAGCTTGCAAATTGTGAAAATCCTAGTGACATTTCGAAGGTTAGAAAAAAAAAGCAGCAGCAGGCTAACAGCCTCTTCTGTTTAGTCCCGCAGCCAAGAGACCAAAGCCCACTGATGTCACTTCCGGCTTGGCTACTTAAACAACTGTGTTGCTGGAAGTCAAGGATCACTTGCGAACCTGACACCAGCAAGCAAGGGGCTCTCTGAGAAAGGTCATGTTTATAAAGCTTAAAGAAGAGAGGCACCAGAGGACAAACATCTCTTGCACTTTTCATTAACAACATTTTTTTTTGTTCTTTACCACCTTCAATGAAATAAATAAGGTATGTGTTGATGTGTTGAAATAAATAAGATATGTGTTGATCACCAACACCTTATATCCCTCTTGTCTATTTCTTCATTACACAGGACAACATACCTATATGTGACACATTAGTCTTATTAATGACTTACTGTATTGCTAATTAATGTTCCTATTTTATTGTAGAATATAATGGAGTCATAAAATGCATAAAAACACAATACTGTATGCTGTGTATAAAGATGTGCATACTGGGTTCACTTTTACAACATAAACCACTGTAGCACTGTCTTAGTATTAATGAAGCTACAACACAGCATACTTAGTTCATAATGTGATGAGTACAGCATGTATCCATTTCCCCGCTCATTAAGGACTGACCCATTGGTGAAAAGGATATATGAACGTTAATGAGTTGCTGTTTTGGAATTGTGTCAGTTCTTATGTACAGTAATAGCTTCTGTGAGATGTTTCAGGGTAAGACAGGTAACCAAGCCATATGTTTCAAGGTAATGTAGTTATATTCATTAACTATGCTACCAGAGAGTGACAATGTGTTGTATGTATATTGATTAGCGCATGTAAGCATGGATTCTGCACTCTTGATACATTTGACCCCTGTGAAAAGAAATCATCCTTGGACACACAAAAAGATTTGGGTCAGCCACCCATATATTGTACCCAGCTGCAAAGGTTAATTTAAATTGCACAGATGTGCTCAGAACAAGTTCTCAACATGAACTGATGAGTAGTGGCAAAGATGGCGGCTTTAAAGGCCATCAAAGGAAGTGATGTCATCTATGACGGAACCAGAAGTGATGTCTTTCTTGGGGGCCGGAACCGGAATTGACATCTTACTGGGAGTTTGGAACCGGAAGTGATGTCACTCTTGGGCCTGGGACCGGAAGTGATGTCTTATTGGGAGCCGGAACCAGAAGTGATGTCACTCTTGGTGTCTTGTATGAGAAATCAGGCAGGTTTTCCCATGTTTGGTAAGCAAAGAAAATAGAGAATGGTTTAGTGTACCCCACCGCCCCCTGGTGTAGCGTAGAATTTCCTTCTTTCGGTCCACTCAGCTTCCCCTACTTGCACGTGTGTGACACCCCATAAACCTATTCACATTGCTAAGCTAGTTCATGAGTGGTTGCTTGAACATCAGGATAAACTTACATGTCTTCCACGGCCTCCCCATCGCCCTGTCTAAACCTTTAAACCTTTAAGAGAGGTTGCGGTGTGTTGAATGCAAAGGAAAATTCCACCTCCTTCATCTCTCAAAGAATTACAGGCTTTTCTACTTGAAAAGGGCAGTGTTCACCTACACACAGTTTCAGGACTTTATGACAGCATTTCTAAAAGACTGAAGCTGCACCAAAGGCAAAGAGTAGCTTTCATGTTAAGAGTTTTTCCTTGATCGCTTTGATGCAGTTCTCATATCAGGAGCATCATTCTCCTTACTTTTAATAGTTCTCAAATCAGTTATGTATTTCCACACCAATATTAGCATTTCTCATTGTTTTTGTTCACATTGCTGTTGCTTATACACAGACATTTTGTCATTGTGTTGATGCATTTCTCATCTGACAACTCATCAAAACAGTTTGTACTTTTGTCAGTCAGAACTACAGATTTTTCACTCACCTTAATACTGTCCAGCATTGCATTAGTCTTTTCAATCAAATCACTTTAAGCTTTTGTCAAACTAGGGGTCTTTGCCCCCTGCTCGCCTCGCTCGCAAAAAATCTCTCTTCCAAAAAGTCTCGTCTCCAAAAAGTCTTGCCACGTTGAAGGATTTTTTTATATAATAGAGAGACATGTATGAAAGAGCAAGGCCAAATACACACTGTCAATGTTAATAGTAAATTGCCTTTCAATTGAAATCAAAGAAGTCCAACAAATGTAATGTTCAGATCTGATTGTGACCACAAGATGGCAGGAAGGAGTAAAACTTCAAAAAAATCTAACCTGCCTGACAACTTTTGCAAATGTGAAGTCCCAGCAGACAAGATCACAGAGAGTGCTATGGCACAGCTGGCAGTGTTAGGTGCCAACACAGGTGACAAGCTCCAACAGAGGCAGTGTTGCATGTGTGACTGTCTCTTAGCATCATTTTTGGACATTGCAGGGATGCAGAGCACTGAATAATTATCTCACAATGAGAATTGCATGTGATTATTGAGAAGACATTTGCTGGAAGATTTCTTGACAGTAGAGACAACGTTGTTTTCTTCTGTGAATTTACCAAGTCATTGTTAGTCTTTAATTTGCACGAAAATATGTTTAATTTTGTATTTACAAAAACAAACATCTGAAAATGCCACAATTCACCTGAATTGGCCAGTGTTTTCACACATTGTAATTTCACCCTCAAGAAAATCAGAAAACATTTTAATTTAAACAAACTGCACGCAAGGCAATAAATAATAATGAATACTGCCTATTATAATTTTTGTAAATACATTGTTAACTTGCATTTTTGATCCCCGATGTATGAACAGTAGAATCAAACACAGTAATTAAAGTTTCAAATACCAGTACACTAAAGTTTTAGTATACCACCTCAAGAAGCAGCAGAAGACCAAATTGTATTTCTGCCAGCAAGAAGCAAAGATGATCATTTAAAGTGTCAAGTTATGTAACATGACCTGGCATAACTCCAGAAAGTATGAAAGTAAAACAGAGGCATTTCCTCTCAGCCTTACATGTTACACTCAAAGCAGCACTGAGCTGAGACTTAGAGAGTCCTCGGTGGGAGGACACTGACGATAATGGCTTTCAAAAGGCACGAATGCCTGTCTACACAGATCTGGAGGCCTCAGGGGCTGCATTACCTTTGATTATTGCCAATACCTGGATACCCAGGCCTGCTTTTTTTTCATTTTGTTTTCAGACTTAGCACCCATATGAAAAATAAGATAATAAAAAGAATAATAATGTGGTGGCTACTGAGTAAAGCTGCATTCAGTTTAAGTAGGATACCTATAGATGGAATACATCTTAGCCTCATGTCAGCCTTTCTTGTTTCTTGACCCTCTGTGGTGTATAGTTGAAAGTAATGCATACAGTGTAACTCTCAAACAATGTTTATATTTTCCAGATGTGAACAATACACAGAGTGATTATTTTCATCCATTCATTTTTTCCATTACTAACCAGCTTATTCCAATGCAGGGGCCATAAGAAGCCACAGTCTATCCAGCAAAACTGAGCATAAGGCATAAACCTGGCCTGGTTGGGATGCCAGCTCAGCATAATTCATACTCACCCACACTCACGCTGATTGTCCACTGATTCAGTTCAAATAAACCATCCATCCATCCATCCATTCTCTTCCGCTTATCCGAGGTCAGGTCGCGGGGGCAGCAGCTTGAGCAGAGATGCCCAGACTTCCCTCTCCCCGGCCACTTCTTCTAGCTCTTCCGGGAGAATCCCAAGGCGTTCCCAGGCCAGTCCAGAGACATAGTCCCTCCAGCGTGTCCTGGGTCTTCCCCGGGGCCTCCTCCCGGTTGGACGTGCCCGGAACACCTCCCCAGGGAGGCGTCCAGGAGGCATCCTGATCAGATGCCCGAGCCACCTCATCTGACTCCTCTCGATGCGGAGGAGCAGCGGCTCTACTCTGAGCCCCTCCCGGATGACTGAGCTTCTCACCCTATCTTTAAGGGAGAGCCCAGACACCCTGCGGAGGAAACTCATTTCAGCCGCTTGTATTCGCGATCTCGTTCTTTCGGTCACTACCCATAGCTCATGACCATAGGTGAGGGTAGGAACATAGATCGACCGGTAAATTGAGAGCTTTGCCTTATGGCTCAGCTCCTTTTTCACCACGACAGACCGATGCAGAGCCCGCATCACTGCGGACGCCGCACCGATCCGCCTGTCGATCTCACGCTCCATTCTTCCCTCACTCGTGAACAAGACCCCGAGATACTTGAACTCCTCCACTTGAGGCAGGATCTCGCTCCCAACCCTGAGAGGGCACTCCACCCTTCTCCGGCTGAGGACCATGGTCTCGGATTTGGAGGTGCTGATTCCCATCCCAGCCGCTTCACACTCAGCTGCGAACCGATCCAGAGAGAGCCGAAGATCACGGCCTGATGAAGCAAACAGGACAACATCATCTGCAAAAAGCAGTGACCCAATCCTGAGTCCACCAAACCGGACCCCCTCAACACCCTGGCTGCGCCTAGAAATTCTGTCCATAAAAGTTATGAACAGAATCGGTGACAAAGGGCAGCCCTGGCGGAGTCCAACTCTCACTGGAAACGGGTTCGACTTACTGCCGGCAATGCGGACCAAGCTCTGACACCGGTTGTACAGTGACCGAACCGCCCTTATCAGGGGGTCCGGTACTCCATACTCCCGGAGCACCCCCCACAGGATCCCCCGAGGAACACGGTCGAACGCCTTTTCCAAGTCCACAAAACACATGTAGACTGGTTGGGCGAACTCCCATGCACCCTCCAGGACTCTGCTAAGGGTGTAGAGCTGGTCCACTGTTCCGTGACCAGGACGAAAACCACACTGTTCCTCCTGAATCCGAGGTTCGACTATCCGACGGACCCTCCTCTCCAGAACCCCCGAATAGACTTTTCCAGGGAGGCTGAGGAGTGTGATCCCTCTGTAGTTGGAACACACCCTCTGGTCCCCCTTCTTAAAGAGGGGGACCACCACCCCGGTCTGCCAATCCAGAGGCACTGTCCCTGATGTCCATGCGATGTTGTAGAGACATGTCAACCAAGACAGCCCTACAACATCCAGAGCCTTGAGGAACTCCGGGCGTATCTCATCCACCCCCAGGGCCCTGCCACCAAGGAGTTTTTTGACCACCTCGGTGACCTCAGTCCCAGAGATGGGGAAGCCCACCTCCGAGTCCCCAGGCTCTGCTTCCTCATTGGAAGGCATGTTATTGGGATTGAGGAGGTCTTCGAAGTACTCCCCCCACCGACTCACAACATCCCAAGTCGAGGTCAGCAGCGCACCATCACCACCATATACAGTGTTGACACTGCACTGCTTCCCCCTCCTGAGACGCCGGACGGTGGACCAGAATCTCCTCGAAGCCGTCCGAAAGTCGTTCTCCATGGCCTCCCCAAACTCCTCCCATGCCCGAGTTTTTGCCTCAGCAACCACCAAAGCTGCATTCTGCTTGGCCTGCCGGTACCTATTAGCTGCCTCCAGAGTTCCACAGGACAAAAGGGACTGGTAGGACTCCTTCTTCAGCTTGACGTCTAATAAACCAGGTAAATTAAAATTCACGTCATTGAATGGTGGAATAAGACACTGGAGTGAATATGTAAAAATGCAAACTGCACAGAAGCTGTGACAAGAGAGGAAAATCCATATTCTGAACACTGGAAGTGTGACTACTTTGCCATCATCCCATCCTCTGTTGTGTGATTGAATACAAGAATTTTCTTAGTTAAATGCCATCTGCTGAACTTGTTACCGTCTTGATGTATCAGTTTTGATATTTCTACCGCAAAGGTATTTGCTCATTTCCACCATTAGCGAATATGATTAGTTGTTATGAGCTCTTTACAGTATTTATTTTATTCATTTTAAAAGAGACGATTCCTGAGCTTTTAATAATTGCACAAAAATATCCTAGTAATAGAATTCACTCTGGTGCCATTTATATTCTTCACAGTTGCCAGTTCATTTTCATTTTCAGTCCTAATAAAACAAGCCCTCAATGTCTGAAATAAAATACTCCCATCAGTTAGGACTTTTAAAATTTTTGATCCTCTAAATGCTGTCTGAACCCTGCCACAGAGCTCTTTGTTATACATGCAGACATTAATTTTGAAGCCCACTGCATCCAATTTAAGGTCACTGACACCCTCAACCTATCCTGGCAGCACTGGACACAAGGCAGGAAACAGTTCTCAGCAGGATTTCATGCCAACACAGAGGACCCACACAGACCAATTTCGACTTTCCACTTAAGTAACCTGTATGTGTATGGGAGGCAAACCCAGAAAGAGGTTGGAGAATGTGTAGACTCCATACGGCAGTCTTCCAGCTGAATGAGGGGCAGAAGTGAGTCTTCAGTTCAAAAGCTTGATCCCTCGTGAACAAGTCTCCTTGTGTGCACTGCTCTGCTTTTCCAGAAATATTCATTTAACTTTGTTTCTTGGTGCAGAAAGAATTGTCTGCAACTTGACATCAGCAAAACCAAGCAACTGGATATTGACTTTTGTCACACCATCGAGCTTCTGTGTCTGGTCGCTATTCAGGGAGTGGATGTAGAGATGGTTCACTTCTACAGGTACTTGGGGGTCCACATTAATGACAAGTTGGACTGGTCACGTAACACAGAGGAACTATAGAAGAAAGGGCAGAGCAGGCTCATTTTCCTTATGAGACTGCACTCCTTTAACGGGGGTAGTGACATTCTTCACATCTTCTACAACTCCATGATGGCCAGTCGCATTTTTACGCTGTGGTGTGCTGGGATGGTAAGGCTCCGTTATGGAACTAACTCTGGACCCCCTGGAGGTCATAGCAAAGGAGAGAATTATAACAAACCTGAGTGTCAATATGAACAATGCTGCACATTCTTTCTCTGACACACTAACACTTAGGACTTTCAGCCAATGAATCGTTCAACACGAGTGTCTCCAGAAACGCTACTGGGGCTCCTTTACACCAACAGCAATACGCCTGCATAATTCTTCCTTTAAGTCATTCTGGCGTGTGTGTTCAGACCATTTGGACCAACTTTATTTTAGCAAAAAAATGCCTTTGTTTTGCCTGATGTGCACATACAACTAGATCACTTAAATTGTGGATTATGCAACATAAGTCTACCGAGTTTTTTTCATGGATGTTTTTATAGTGTTTGTGGTGATACAGAGTTGCTCTCACATAGATGTCCATTCTTTCAGAAAGTTTCTTATCTCCATTTTGCATGAAAACATAGGAAACTTGACATACTAAAGGAGACCATTCTGTTCATCTGGCTCGTTTGTTTAACTAATAACTATGTTGCTTCAATGTCTCATCCAGACACTTCTTAAACATTGCTAAAGGTTCTGCTTCAACTTCATGTCTTGGTAGTTTATGCCACTTTCCCAAAACTCTTTGCATAAAGAAGTGCTTCCTGGCTTCAGTCTTACATGCACTTCCTCATAATTTTCACCATTATCCTCGAGTATGTGATTCGCTGTTATTAAGTTGAAAGAATTCTGCTGGGCTTACTTTATCAATGCAGTCCCCTCTGCTTGAGACTAAACAGGTTTAATTCTCTGAGTCTGTCAGAGTAGGACAGCGTTTCTCAACCTTTAAGTATTTGCAACCCGAGTTTTCATAACAGTTTTAATCGCGCCCCCCTAATGTTTTTTTTAAACCCTAATAAAATTTATTCCTATATTTTTTGCTGCCAATACACCGCTACAAGTTTAAAATTTCCCTACAAATAGCGAAATTACGCCACATATGGCAACATTCGCGTCCCCTTTTTTGTTACTTCTAGGGGGCGCACCCCACAGTTAGAGAACCGCTGGAGTAGGACATGTCCTTAAGTTCTGGGATGTACTTGGTTGTTCTCCTCTGTACAAGTGTTACTATGCCTTTTTTGTAGTGTGGAGACCAGAATATTTCAGACTAGCCAACCTGCGGCGTAGCATACGCCGCATAATTATGTATTGATGGGTGAACACTTCCTGAACGACACAGTTGTCAGTACTTGAAGATTAAGGTGTAGCGGGGCTTCGTTGCTGATGCTTAATATAGCTTGCATACTGTGAGGTTCTGGAGTCACGTTTGAGAAACACTTTTTTAATGTCTTTTAAGCACAGAGGAAAAAATGAACATGTGAAACATCCGTAATGTAATAAGCCACCAAGAAAAGTAACATTGCAACAATGCTATCTACAACCCGATCTCTGTAAACAGAAGTGAAAACAAAATCGAGCCCGGTGCATTCTTTAACTGACTTGTGGCGCAGTAGTAGTGCTGCTGCTTTGCAGTAAGGAGACTGTAGAAGATTGTGGGTTTGGTTCCCGGTTCCTCCCTGTGTGGATAGCGCTTTGAATACTGAGAACACCGCTATATCAATGTAACGAAGTATTATTATTCTTATGTGTCCAGCGCTCTGTCTCGCGCGCGCACGCGAGTACGTGTGTGTGTGTCGCTCGCTCTCTCTCGCTCGCTGCACGTGTTCCTGCAGGCATACGCCGCATAATTATTTACTTCCAGAAAGACACAGTTGTCTAAAAGGAGGGAAAAAAATTAACATTTTCAAAATCCGTAACGCTGCTTTCAGTAAGTACAATGCACACGCATTTAATTTGTCGGCCACTTTTTGCCAGCCATCTTTTCTGGTTTGGGCTGCTTTTGCAGTGTTACCGCTTGTGCATATTAAATCTTGAAATCCTTTGAGTAACTAATTAACTAACTAACACCCACCCACCCACACAGCTTGTGTAGAAGGTCAGCTGCTGAGAGAGCATCTCGACTGTTGCAGGGCCTGCATCGGTGAAGCTGGTGAGACGCTAATGAAACAGAGGCACAGGGCCCGACACGATCGCTGTAAACAGAAGTGAAAACAAAATCGAGCCCAGTGCATTCTTTAACTGCCTTGTGGTGCTGTAGTAGTGCTGCTGCTTTGTGGTAAGGAGACTCTGGAAGATTGTGGGTTCGGTTCCTCCCTGTGTGGATAGCGCTTTGAATACTGAGAACACTGCTATATCAATGTAACGAAGTATTATTATTCTTATGTGTCCAGCGCTGTCTCTCTCGCGCATGCGCCTATATGTGTGTGTGTGTCGCTCGCTCTCGCTCTCTCTCTTTCGCTTGCTCGCTGCACGTGTTCCTGCAGGCATACGCCGCATAATTATTTATTGATGGCTGAACACTTCCGGAAAGACACAGTTGTCTAAAAGGAGGGAAAAAAATGAACATTTGCAAAATCCGTAATGCTGCTTTCAGTAAGTACAATGCACACGCGTTTAATTTGTCGGCCACTTTTTGCCAGCCGTCTTTTCTGGTTTGGGCTGCTTTTGCAGTGTTACCACTTGTGCATATTAAATCTTGAAATCCTTCTAGTAACTAATTAACTAACACCCACCCACCCATCCACACACACACACACACACAGCTTGTGTAGAAGGTCAGCTGCTGAGAGAGCGTCTCGACTGTTGCAGGGCCTGCATCAGTGAAGCAGGTGAGACGCTAATGAAGCAGAGGCACAGGGCTTATTGGTTTTTAAAGACTGCTTCCTTCATTGTGTTTTGAGAGGGAAACATACAATTGTCCGTGACTGACAATTGGAGGACCGCCGTCGCACGCTCATTCAGCGATTCACATCCGCGACAAACATGCCTCTTCTTACATGGTCCTGCCGCGTCCACCCTCCTTCTCAAAGCATACACACCACCTGGTCATGTGCCCGCTCGCAAGAGCAACTCACGGAGTCCTGCCCACCAACTCTAAGACCATGGCGTGTAAAACAGTTGCGATGGTGGTGCGTGCATCATAACCGAAAAGAATAATGAAAAGTCAACGTGGCTCAGAGGTGCATGTGGAATCTAGCAGAGACGAACATGAATGATGTCCTGTGTTGTGAGGTGCTGCGTCCGAGGTGGTGGGCGTGGCTCGGCAAGTTGTTGTCGTATCCAATGACGTCGTGTTTTGTGAGTTGCTGTGTCCGAGTTGGTGGGCGTGGCTCTGTGAGTTTTCGTCGTATCCAATGGTCTTAGAGTTGGTGGGCGTGGCTGTCTTGCGTGTTTTCCATGGGTGGCTACTTGCGTGCTTTTCATGGGTGGCTACTTGTCGGCGGCTTAGTGAATTATATATATAGATGGGGACTCACTAGTGCATGTTATAGTCTGTGGTAACATCCTTTGATTTATATTCAACAGTCTTTACAATATAAACTAACATTTCATTTGCCTTGCAACATTGAACATTTCTATGCTAAGATGGTTTTGCCAAGTGTTCACCCAGTTCTGAAGCTTGTCCAAGTCTTCTTGAATTATTTTTGCTGCCTACTCAGTGTCTGCCAATCTTTCAATTTTAATGATATCTGCAAATTTCACAAATTTACCAACTATACTGGAATCAATGCCATTAACATAAATCAGAAAAGGTAACAGCCCCAGAGCAGACTTCTGAGTTAAGTCCTCTGTCCTGGACGCAAAGCTAAAAACCTGGAAGATATCTGGCTTTTGAACGGCATACAGGCCCCATTCCATTAATGGGTCTTGACTCCTTTTGGAATCTCTTCGACATCATTTATGTTTACCATCCCCTCAGCTCTTTACCTGCTGCTAAATAGTGAAACTTTCAATGCATTCTCCTTTGTCTCCTTTTATGGCCTTCTGCAACTCAGGCAACTCAGGTATCTGGGACCGTACCCCTGAGGGACTCCACTGAGGACATCAATCCACGTAGAACATTCTCCTCTTATCTGTACTCTTTGTCTTCTGCTGGTTAACCAACCTGAGATCCAGTTTTATAGGTTTATCTGATGCCAACGGCTCCTAGTTTGAGAATTAATCTTCAATGTGGGACTGTATCAAAGCCTTTTTGAAAATCTAAGCACATCATAAGTTTTGCTTTTGTCAATTATTGAAGTCACCTGTTCAAAAAGAAAATCTGAATGGTTAGGCAAGATCTTCCTCTAGAAACCCATTCTGGCTGCTCGTTTTAGTGTAGTATTTTCATATATGTTGGTACTTTCCTAATGTATTTCTTATTATAGTTTCCATGCATGGCACAGAAGTAACATGAGATTACATTACCTTTACCACAAATCACATGGGGTAAGTACATATACAGTAAGATATGTCTCTTTTGAGTGGAATTGGATTTTAAATTTGTTTGTTGTATATTGCAGTATTTATTTATTGTTTAATCAGTGCCATTTCTAGCATTATGTCATTTTTAATATAAGCCATTCTGCATCCTAACATTCTAACTTACACTTTTACTTTATACTACTAAACAACAGTGAAATGAGTTCTCAACAGTGAAACACATTCTGTAATTATCATTGTTTCAGTAATCACCAAATTACAAATTGTGCCTTGACATAGACAAGGAAAAGAAAAACTAAACCAAACAAACGTGAAACCTGTATTTACACCGTTCTGGATGGACAGGTATGCCCAGATTCCTATTCCACCTTTTTGATTGACAGGAGCTCATGACTGCAGGGTAAAGAAGATTTACTTACTATTAGAATGTTTCTAAGATGTAAACTTCCTGTCCCTTCTCTGTCACTCTTCATATCTCTAGGGCTGTGTGTCTAGAATTCAGCTTTGTGCCCATTAAATATCCATCCATCCATTTTCCAACCCTCTGAATCCAAACACAGGGTCACGGGGGTCTGCCGGAGCCAATCCTAGCCAACACAGGGCACAAGGCAGGAACCAATCCTGGTTAGGGTGCCAACCCACCGCAGGCTCATTAAATAAGGGTTTTCTAATACTATGCCTTGTTTGTCACCATAAACTGTACATTTTAAAGCACAAACATGTCACTTGTGTCTGTCAGAAGGAGTATAAGGTAATGGAGTGCTGGCAGGATGTAAGACCACAAATGCTGGCTGCTCAAGTTCAGAAGTGTGGCATCTTCCTCCTTGGGGAGCACAAAGTTGTTTTTGTGTTCCATACTGTCATTTTCAGGAGTTACAGGGCTGAGATAGATGGGAGTGACACTTGGCACCTTCAGACATCCTCCATTCAACGCTTAAACTGTCTTCTTTTATGTGCAGTTGCTGAAGGCCAAAGCTTTTGCTGTTCATTCAGAAGGTGCTTATGAGATCAGTACAATTCTCTGTATATTCCATCAAATCCTTTTTAGTACATTTTTTTAGTATGTTTTCTTTCTGTGGCTTCTACTTTCTTGCAGGGCTGGCTTCATTGTTGGGAGAGTGTCATTTTCAATAATGGATGCTGGACTTGCAGAGGTTCTCAAAGTATCGATTGTAGGTGGAAATGCATTATTTAAATAGCAGATAAGAGACCAAACATGTTCATTAAATGTTTAATATTTTTAATTAAGGAATTTATGTGGTTGATATTCTCTGCAAGTGCATCCCTCTTTTATCTTCTCTTGTGTTTTTCTTTTTTTTGGATAAAGTGCTGTGAGCCCTGTCCGGGACGCCCAGGAAGACAGGAGGAGGGCTCATTCCTCCTCCAGACCGCGAGGGGGTGTCCGCCCTTGTTGTATTGGGCACCACGGGTACAGGGCTTGGAAGCCCAACCCTGTAGGGGCCCGTGGTCACCGCCAGGGGGCATCCCCCTGCCTGAAGGACCCTGGACCCCAGTAATTCCACCACACCAGGAAGTGCTGGGGGGAAGAAGAGAGGGAACACCCGGAGTGCTTCCGGGAGGACAGCCGGCATTTCCGCCACACTGGGGCGTGTCTGCCGGATTGCCAGTGCACACCTGAAACACATCCGGGTATGGATAAAAGGGGCCGCCTCCCTTCATTCAAGGCTGGAGTCGGGTGGAAGCAGGACAAGGTTCAAGAAAAGAGAGAAGGAGGCGGTCCGAAGAGGCAGAGTGGTTGGCCTGGACTTTGGGGAAGATTGAGGTTTGTGGCACAATAATTGTAAATAGTATTGTAAATAAGCGTGTGGTCGGTGACATGAGTGTGTCTGCCTGTCTGTGTCCGAGCCAGTCTCCACAGTGCTTAATTGGCAGATCACCACACAGTGATCTATCTTAAACACTTTGGGGTCCATCCTGCAGGGAGACACAAAAATCTACTACGAAGGCGAGAAGAAGCAGGGAAGCCTTCAGTACCACAACCTGAATGGTAAGTTTTGACAAAACACAGGCCTCCATTGGCATGGTAGGCCACAGTTCCTGCATGGCCTGCTCCTGGGCCATGGCTGGCAGTGTTGCTTAACTGGAGATTTTTGCAAGAGCAAGTCATGGCCTTTTTCACCAGGTCACCATCACTGCTAGGGCTGTTGCCATACCTCTCCGTAAGAAACTGGTAAACCTGAAAACAAGACAGTTGTGAGTGCAGCATTTCAATCCTGTGACTGAGCATCAGTTTTGTCAGATTCATAGATTTTATCACCAAGTTACTGAAATGGTTTGGACCATTTTTAAATAATAGTGCCTTTTGGACTTAAAGTTTGGATCTTTACATAGGAATGGCAGAGACAGGTCAGCCCACCACACCACCCTTAGGAACAAGACACCCCCTTATCTACTTCATGGTCCTATGTGTTTACATCTATGGGTTTTCTTTCCTCTCTTAACTTAAGGATGTGCAAACCATCTATAGAACAAGGAGATTGGTGTCTGATCAGTGTTGCATCACTTACTGTAATTCTTACATTAATAGGACTTGTCTGGCTTAATTTTGTGACTTCCAGAGAATTGGTGTTATGAAAGGTAGCACATGAAACAAATAGCCAAGAGCATAGTAAGGAGCTCTGGATTGGCTTCGACAGCAGAAAAACTAGGCAGGTGGACGCTAGCACAAGTGTTGCACTTTGTTAGTTTTGTTACACTAACCATGGGCTTGCTGGAGAGACAAAAATGCTGTACTGATTGGAATAGACTATTTTAGTTGTGGAGCTCTACGTTCATACAGGCTCATCTAAGCTGATACTTTGACAAGTTAATTTGTGGAGCGATATCCTATTACGACTGGTAATTGGTGAAAAAGTGGCAGACTGCTGGTTCTTTGAGCACTGCAACAAAACCAAGGAAGCCTTCCATCCCATGCCTCTTAGGCTGTCTGTCATCATAACCCTTGGAAAGAAGTCCTCACAAATTGAAGTGGCAATTATCATAACAGTGGACCAATGCCTGTTGTTAAGAAAAAAATAATGGTATATTGAATGTTGCATTACTGCTGATAGAGCCCATTTTCAATACAGCCTTTAAAGTGGTTAACAACATTTCCATCAAAATATAACGTGTTATTCTGTTACTACTAATAAAACTCTTAATGACATTGACATTAAAACGGAGCTACTTTGTCAGGCCCCACCCTTATATACAGTACATACTTGATGAAGATTATACTGTTGAAACATTGTGTCCTTAACCTTATCAGTGTGAAAATGTTGTAGCCTTGTGTTAAAATCATTTTGCTTCATTTTTTCCCTCATCAAACAATACTCAATATCCCAGAATGACAAAGTAAATGCAGGATTTGAGGAAATGATACTTGAAAATTGGCTGAGGTACATCCTGTTCTATTTATCATTGTTCAGATGTGCCTGTAACTTTTTTTTATAGTCAAGCTATGAGGCTGAAGGAGTTGTCTGCAGGGCTCAAAGACAGGATTTTTTTCGAGGCACAGATATGGGAAAGGCTAAAAAAATGTTTTACAGCACGGAAGGTTCCCAAGAGCATTATGTGGAAGAAATCTGAAACAACACTGAGTCTTCTTTGAGCTGGGAGTGCAGCCAAACTGAGCAATTGGAGGAAAATATCTTTAGTAAGTAGTGACCATGAACCCAATGGTCATTCAGGCTGTGCTCCAGAGAACCTGTGTGGAGATGGGAGAAACTTCCAACATAACAACTTCCACTGTGACACTCCATTAACATGAGCTTTATGGCAAAGTGGCCAGACAACACATTAAAGCTTTTCAACAGCAGAGCTTGGGAGATTAGAAATGGTTGTGGGAAAGCTGAATGGAGCGAAATACAGAACATCTCTGGAGAGACATGAAAATAGCTGTCCACTGATGCCGTCCATGCAACCTAACAGAGCATGTGAGGTACAGAAGAGAAGAAATGCAGAAAGTGTGGAAGAATAATTTTAGGGTAGCATAACTTTCGTCTTCGAGAAACAGCATAAAGGGTTAATAAATGTCAGAAACCTTTGCAGGCATATCAGGAAATAAACAACAAAATGTACTTAAAGATGACTAAGAAATCAGCAGATGTCCTATAATACGACCAGAATGGACAGTTGTTATATGTACAGAAATTTCAAGGGTGGTGGCTCAACTCATACCCAAGAAGACTCTGGGTCATAGTCAATGCCAAAGGTGCTTCAATGAAGTACTGAATAAATGGTCCAAAAATTCTAAACTCTTGGTTTCTCTTTTTCATTCCGGGGTATTAAGTGTTGTTTGATGAGAGAAAAATGAATTGAAACACTTTTAGCATAAGGCTGTTGTATAATAAAATGTGTAAAAAGTGCAGGGGTCTGAATGCTTTCTGATGGTACATACAGTAGGTCTATGTGAAGTTATACGCCAATGTGTGGAGTCCATCGACTGGATCAAAGCCTTCATCAATGGATGGCAAAATCTATTGTTTCGGACACTTTTG
This sequence comes from Erpetoichthys calabaricus, assembly GCF_900747795.2. Taxonomy (NCBI): domain Eukaryota; kingdom Metazoa; phylum Chordata; class Cladistia; order Polypteriformes; family Polypteridae; genus Erpetoichthys; species Erpetoichthys calabaricus. The sequence goes on from NC_041403.2 coordinate 118,922,800, forward strand.
AACTAATAATGTACTGTAGGCTTATCATCCATCACTTGACAGGACTTAAAATGCAGCAAACACATGTAAGCCTCAAAAGGAAATTTTTCACTGGAAACCCTTATGATTAGCCGATCTTTACCTCTTTTTCAGGACCCTTCCCGAAATTCTCCAGCTGCTTCAGAAAGCCAGTATTGGGCTTGATATTGGCTCGAATGGTGCTGATGTGACACAGTGCCTCCTGCCACTTCACGCCATGCACCACCATCAGATAGCTAGCGATGACCGTGGCACTGCGGGAGCTGCCTTGCAAGCTAAGAGGTCAGAAACACAAAGTCTCAGTGAGGTGAGCCATGTTTAGCAGGTTTATTTGTGAGATAAATTCAGAGAGGAATGATTTGAACTCCTTGCTTTACTTAACTCCACTAGCACTTCATTCTTTGCAGTTTCAAAATTGTTTATTATTTAACATTAACAATAGATACTGTCAGGTTAAGGACCTCCTGACGACTGAAAACCTCCTGAAAAATTATGATTCACCAGTATCTTCTGCTTCTTTCGCTTTATATTTTACATTTCACTTTCTGTTCTTAATACACTAAACTATCTCCTTACATTTTCTTTATTTGTGTAACCATAAAGGAATCTCTTTGAGTTATCATTTGTCTTTGTATCAATACAGTTTTCTTCCTGGTATTTCTGCTTTTGTTGTTAACAGTGTCTCTCCTTTTTTTAATAAGCCTTTTGTTATCACTGGTGTTATTTATTTTATACATGTTGTACAACTGCCTTTTCTGTAGTAATCACACTGTTATATCGACTCATTCCCAGTATCCAGTGGTTTGTAAAATATATAATTTATTTAAGACAAATAACCGAAGGCAAATGATGGGAACTCTACCAGTGTGGTGTAGGAAGAGGGTCATACAAAAATGTAAAGGCTAATATATGAAACACAGAAATTTTAATTTCATACAAAAACACGAAGGAGAAACTAAATTTATCAAAAAAATTAATATCACAGCTTCTTAAATATCAACTCTTAAATATTGAATTTTCAAACTCAATAGGCCAAAGCATTTTTTGCAGTGAGTATGCTGTTCTCACCAGTGACCTTGTTTGCCCCATGAGACTTTGCTAGGCAGTACCCCAACGCAAGAAAAAAAAGCCCCATCCTGCTTGACATTGGTGCATGATATGGCTGTGTCTAACCTCACTCAGTTCCCCAAGGAGAAACATCACTCTTCTACTGTGTTTCAACCCTTTGTTCTCATCTGCCTGTGTTTAGGATAAAGAATAACTAAATTTGCAGTAATTTCATTTGAGGGGTGGTACATTGGCTGACTATGATGAGAAAAGTGAGCATACCGCCACCAGATATACAGTACAACAATGATCAATGTGCCCTGGCTGTTGCAACACCACATGGCCAATTATACATGCCGATTAGCCATGTGCTTAGCTAGGAACTCAAAGGAGCCTCACTCCATCTGCAAATACAAGACCTGCTATTAAATAATAAAAACAAGAGATTTATTACTATTAACAAGGCATTTCTTTCTTCCATTTGGAAGTATTTACACAGATAAATCAGAAACAAAACAGACATTCTTGCTAGGAAAGGAGCTCCATCAAACAGTGGAAGGAGCCAGTTGGATGCCACAGCTTAGTGGCATAGCCAATGTGTGTTCCAAAAGGAGAACTCTGTGTGTCCACTGATCTAGAATATATATACTTATGGGTACTCCATATATTCCTTCCCTTTGCACCTTTTGTTGTCTGAGGCATGGTGGAACAGTGGTTAGCACCACTTCGTCACAGTTCAGATCACATATTTGGTGGCCATAATCAGTCTAGCATTGTTGGAAGACTTTTTCCCAGCACTCGGGGACACTTTAAAAACCAGTTCAGTTCCTACTCATTGACTTCCATGCATTTCACAGGTTCAGGGAAGTTCATGAATGTTTCTGTGATTTGCCTGAACTCACTGCAAAGTGAAATCTGCAACATTCACTAATCACTAGCGGCCAGTGCCAAACAATGTGAGAAGCATCCATGGAAAAAAGAAACAAAATTCTCACATAACTTGTGTCACATAATCAACATATCCAATATTCATTTGTAGGATCAAAAAGTGTTCCTCCCTGTGTGGATAGCTCTTTGAGTACTGAGAAAAGCGGTATATAAATGTAATGAATTATTATTATTATTAAAAATGTGTGCATTTTGTACTGACATATTATTAACATTGCTGTCTCTCTCCCCTTCATTCATTGGTGAAGTAACCTGTCTTTCATTCAAATGCACAGCATTGTGGGAATAACATCTTCCCTATAAGTGACGCGAAGTAACTGTTAGTAGTATTTTAGCAAAAAATACACACATTTTGAACAGTTTGACCATACAAATGGATATTGGATATGTGGATTACGTGAGATTTTGTTTCTCTTTTTACCATGAACGTTTTCACATCATTTGGCAATGTCCAGCACTGGCTACCTGTCAACCCTGTCGAGTTTGAATATTTCTTATTTAATTTCTGCATGAACACCATGAGATTAAAATATTTTTTCAGCCACGGCTGCAATCTACATAGGGTGAGTAACGTTTTAAAAAATCTCATTTTTGGGAAGAACCTTCCTTTAATTTGGTCAATTTCAATGAAAATGGCTTTTGTTTAAATAATGCAGACAAGCTGGAATATTTCTGTTGCCCCATCCTGGGCTAGTTCCAGCCTTGTGCTTGATGCTCTGTCTCCCTTTAAGTGGAAGATATCTGTTAATTACAATATGGCAAACTTTATGATATTAATAATAAACTATAGATGTAGAAAGATCAAAGAGAGATAAAGCTAAACTAATCATTTTTATTTATTTGTTCAATTGTTTGTTTGTTTGTTTCATGCCACACTGCCTTTTAGTTATTAAAGAGGAAATAACACAGGACTATCCACAAGATGGTGCCAGAGAGTCAAACTCTTCAGCCCTTTTGGGTGAAGGCAAATCAGTCAGGATGTATGAAGAATGTGCAGAATGTGATCCTATCAATATAAGTTAGTAAATATATATATTCTCAGATTGGGAAATGCATAATAATACATCACTGATCTGTCAATATTTGAATACATTTAAGATTTACTTTATTTGATTAGCTTTCATTTTAAATGATTTTTGTATATCACATAAGGTATCCATACCAATGACAAACCATAGGTATTGTATCAAAATTATTCTATGTCACCTTGGACGAAAGGCATCAGCCAAATAAATACATGGAAATGGAAATGGAATAAATTTAGGAACTGTGTGGTTTGATTAAACTGGTGTCCATTCACCAGTGCTTCTATAAAAGCACATCGCCACAAAACCTGAGGTGCATCTGACAGTAAAATGGAATCTGCAGGCCTCTTTATGCTCTTTGTTTGGAACAGTGAGGCCTGCCAAGATGCATTTAGGGACTTGCATTGAGATTTTCTCAAGATTTCATACCTGTGTGTGCTCCCTGCTTTTTCTCTGGGATGCTAAGTCCTATAGGTTGATAACCACTGAATCCCCTACTCTCAAATTTCTAAAAACCAAACTGCTTTAACTTTAATGGTGCTTGGGGTAGCAGTGCTGACTTATTCTGATTACACTACCAAGGATGGGTTCATACATTCGAGAAGGTTAGTCTCCTATCTTAACATCTGAACCCATGGCTCATCATATATACTGTACATTCTCAAATCCACTTAATCCAATTCAGCATTATGGGAGCAACAGTAGACAGATGCTCACATGCTCACCCCTTCTCTCACACTGGAGTCAGTCCAGAGTCAACAATTAGTGTAACACTTATAGCTTGGAGGATTGGACTATCTAGAGGAAGATGTGGGGAGAATATGCAAACTTGTAAAACTAGCGGACACTGGCATCAAGCTTAAGACACTGGATCTGTTAGGCAGTAGAAATAACCTCAGGGCCATTCGGCATACGTATACATGTAAATTATATATGTATATATAGATATATACTTTCGAACAGTTCTGAGAAGAAAGGGCCATTCAGCCCAATAAAGTTCACTGGACATTTTCACCTAATTTCTCCAAAATAATATTGAGTGGAATTTTGAAGGTCCATAAAGTTCTTCATACTAACACACTACTTGGTAAGTTATCCACTGGGGCACCTGTGTGGTGATCTGTGTGAAGACAAATGTTCTAACATTTGCGTGAAATCTACCCTTAACAAGTTTCCACCTGTTTACCCACATGATTGTTGAAGGACTCATTTTTAAGTAACAGCTTAGATCCAGTGTATTCATTTCCTACATAATTTTAAAAGAAAATCAGTCATGTCACCTCTTAATCTCAATTTGCTCAAACAGAAAATATTCAATGCTTTCTGAAAATGCAGGTAAATGTCATAGGCACCTGTCTTATCATTTTCTTTTATTGCTTCTTCATAGAATTGAAACATATTAGTAAAACATGATATCTCCCATCTGAACCCATATTGGCTGTTCCCTAATACATCTGGTTTAGATATGTGCTGTTCAACCCTTTCCTTAATTTTTTCTTCCATTAATTTAAATGTGATGGACACGAAGCGTACTGGCCTATATATACTTACTTCGATCCGGCCCAGTCCTTCTTTTCCTATAATGGGTTTATATTTGCTACCTCACAGTCCTTAGGAATTATCCTCATGTGCAGTGATTTTTGAAAAACACACTTCAAGAGTTTAAATATATACTCACTAACCTCCTTTAGTACTTTAAGATAAATATAATCTGTATCCAGCAGTTTATTTGATTTCAGTCTTTTTAATTTCCAAGCAGAACTTCTACAATATACAAGAAGTTACATATCCCATTGATTGTCCTTTTTACTGCTGGACTTATTTACTTCTTCACGTGTGTAAACTTCAGAATCTGAAAGTTTAGAGCCTTTTCTCTTTGTATGTCACGTTGTGTTTTGTTGTCAGAAGCTCCAGATCTACTAAGTCAAATTCCTGTACATTAAGTATTGGCAAAAAAAGTGATTCTGATTTCACAATGATTATATTTTAGTTCAGCCTTTAGTGTTGCTCATACATGTCACTTCCTTGACTGTCCTTTTACTACTAAGTTACTGAAAGATTTCAACAATACACATGCACACATTGTATATTGAAGTTAATCCAGGCAGCGATACCCTTATTGTCCACTTGGGATGCCACCATCACAGCAAGAGGTCACTTTTCGTAGGGTGACCTCCTGCTTGGTGTTTGAGGTTCACAAAGCCCTTAGGGAGCCATGTGTTTGTGGCTTAACAAAGTTATTGGGGAGGATAGCCAATCAGGTGCTCTCTAATACACCTATGCAGAGAGGCTAACATGGAGGAACATTCTGTCAATATGACACCAGAAACTGATGACATCATCCAGAACCCCTGAAGTGCTTATGGTAGGGTAGCCAGAAGAAGTTTGGGGCAGCATATGAAAGGGTCTTGATTCCTTTGTTCCTGTGAGTTTAAAATGGAGGAGAAGCAGCTGGTGATAAGGGCTCGGCTGGCCACGGGTGACAGTGTAGCCATGGGATACTGCTGTTTATTTAGGCCCAGAGGGCAGAGGTGCTGATTGTTTTGTTTTGTTGTACTTTGCTGTTCCACTATATGGTTTCTTCAGGTTTTGTTAATAGGGACTTTTTTATGATTTTGGACTGCTGTGTTGGTGTCTATGGGTCAGGTGCAGCTGAACAGCCCCCATACAATTAAAGAGCCCAGCGGTGGTGGGAGGTGAATTTGGGAGTACTTTATGGGTGGGATGATGGATGAGTCACTGCAAGAGATACATAGAAGTTCATGACCTTTACAGTTTCTTTCATTCTCCTTCCCTCATATTTATTTATTCATTTAATACATTATCTATTTTTGGCATATTTTTGCTTCCTTGGTTTTATCTGAGTCAGAAAGATCACTAAAGAGTACCCTTTCTTGTCGTTATAGTATGTATATAAATAATTTAAAAAAAGGTTGAGAAGCACTGTACTTTTAGTTTCTGAGATTTTTTAAAGTCATATCTTTTTAGCTGACGAGTGCCACTTTGTGAAGACAATTAAACAATTACCTCTTTCAGTGACAAACACATTGTAAGGACGTTTTTGATGATGATGTAAAGGGCACTGCTGTCTTGCATCTAGATTTGTTTATATTTTTTTTGTTTTGATTGTTGGTGTTATGACTTATGCCAAAACACAAAATTAGGTGTGCTGTTTGGCAGACTCTGGTGTTGTGAGCAGATAGCATTAGATTTGTTTGCAGGCTAAGCAGCTACAAGATGACTACTGAGACTCATATAAGGGATGTATGGATTAGAAATTGCTGCCTACTGGTGCCACATGCCTGACCAATTATAATGAGAACACGATGCCAAGTGATATTTCTTTGACATATTGTCCAAATTATGGATGAAAGCTGAACCTTTCTTAGTTACGTTGTAGATTAGCTATCCTGATGTTAATTTTGATTCAAGCCACTGTATGTGTAGAGGTCACATACTCTCCTGGTGTCTGTCTAAGATCTCTTTTGTATCTAAAAGACATGCCTGAGAGGTTCATTGAAGACTCTGTTTGTCAGTGAGTGTGCCCATGGCATGAGTGCACCCTGCACAGTGAACTGCCATCCCTTCCAGCATGGATCCCCAGCCTTGTGAATAATGTTCTGACTCCCTACAACCCTACACTCAGTTAAGAGAGTATATTTTCATTATTTGGACATTCATGCATTATATATTATATTATTATATTTTTATGACATATTTAATTTTTTTGTTTCAATAAGTACTTATTATAACTTTTTTATTAATTAACCTCCTAAATAAGGGAAAATTACCTCATATTAAAAAGCCGGGGCAATGCAAGACAAAATGCTAAAAATGCCAACAAATCCTTAATGTCTAATGAGCAAATGACCTACATGCTTGAGCATCATTTCAAAGCTGAGAAATGAGTCAGACACACAGGATTTCGTCACATAGTTACCCTTGTACACCAAGTCGCACACACCCCAAACAGAGTTTTGCAGCTGCAACCTTTATAAATCTTAAAAAGCAACATTGCTTGGAGGGAAACAGATGGCCGCTTTGAATGTGAAGAATAAGAGAGGTAACGTACCAGTGTACCAGGCAGCTCCCGCCATTCAGCAAACAGTAGTGAATAAAAGTGATGCATTCCTGAAAGTGCTTCATCCTGAAAAAGAGTGTTTTCAAAAGCTGTGACTGGTGATGGCTGGGGCGGTTGGACTTTGGTGAAAACGGCTTAAGCTACAGCAACTTCATTGGAGCTTTAGAGCATTAGGTGTTCACCATGTGATGGTACATTCTGTGAATGGTGCTTTAAGCAATCAAATACTTTGGAGTGGATGATTAGGTAGCACCTGCTTTATTATTTTTTATTGTTATCTAATACAGTTTACTCACACATTCTCATTTGGCATATCTCTTAATGGAATGCACAAGTATATCACGTCCTAAAAAATAAAGAAAACAAGAAGAAGGTTAGAAGAACATTTAGGTCATTGGTTATTTCTGTTCTTGAACAGTTCAGGTGAAGCTTCCTAACTCAGTACTACTAGGGTGTTGTACCGTGTTAGCCATTATGAATGTAGAGAAAAGCCAAGCAAAATGACACCTTTTATTGGCTAACTAAAAAGATTACAATATGCAAGCTTTCGAGGCAATTCTAATCTTTTTAGTTAGCCAATAAAATGTGTCATTTTGCTTGGCTTTTCTCTAACTCAGTACTCCAAGAACTGTCTATCACAGTGAAATGGTCCTGGCCTGCATGCCAAGGTTTCATGGCACAATGAAGTTCTCCTCACCTCCCAACTCCTGCACTGGCTCTTCTACTCTCCATGAAACTTGAAGTCTCCTAAGCTCCCAAGTGAGTCACCTTCTCCTCCTCCTCTGTGCTCTCCTCATTTGCTATCTCAGATGGTGAGACTCAGAGGTCCAGCAGTAAACGGGAGCACAATTCAGGCTGAGCTATAGACTTCGCAACTGATCACACATGAGTTCCCCCTCTCAGATGAAAGACACCCTTACCTGAAGCACAGGTTGAGCGGTTTGGTGAAGTGACAAGATATGGCTGATTTTGTTGTTTTTGAGCTGCTCCCAGTCCTTTGCATCTAAAAGATGAAGCGATAACAATGTAACTATGAAAAATGGATGGAGGCTCACCAAAGGTGTTGGTTGCAGCCATCCTGTGATATAACATAACATAACAATCAAATATAAATGCTCCAAATGACAGTCTCTCCCATGCACTGACACCATGGAAAGTTCTCATCTCAACCATTAGCTACAGTTCTCAAGTGCCAAGTCATACTGTTGCATTTGACATTAGATGTTTATGCAAGTGCCAATGCAGGAGCCAAGGTCAATTGCTGGCATGTCACAAATGTTCATTTAAATTGTTTATTTCAGTTTCATACCTGCCTTTTAATACAACATGGAAGGAATTACAATATTAGCATGTTCCCTAAGTCCTGCACACAAACAGACAAGATGTCATTCTTTCCGACTAGAAGTCTTACATTGTGGCCCAGATGTGACTTTTCGCATTGAATGGTACAATAGTTTCTTTTATTATATGTTTACATTTTAGGTTTTACATTTTAATAAGAGCAACACTCTCAAATGCCACTTTGGAGGCATCGCCCTGTCTCCACCCTTTCCCACATGTGCCAGGACTCACAAGACTCACTTGCAGGGTGGGGATTTTCAATGTGTGACACATTTTTTTTCCTTTTGATTTTTCATAGATTGAGTGCAGGCAGCTGTCAATGTGAGCTACTCCCTGACAGGAAAGGTGCTAATGTGGATTTATAGCCAGTCTGTCTACAGACGAAAGGAACTATATAGGACAGACATGAAAGGTACTGTATTACTGTATTTAAATAGATAGATAGATAGATAGATAGATAGATAGATAGATAGATAGATAGATAGATACTGCATATGATAGATGCTTTATTGATCCCAAAGGGAGGCTGCGGTTTGAAAAGCCTACAATATAAACTGTTGTCAGATATACAGTACAGGTTTAAACATCAAATTAACTAAATAACAAATAAAATAAATGTTTGTAATACCCTTTTTAAGATTCTAATTTGGGTGTAGTGGCAGTTAGAGGGGATTTATGTGTCCTAATGATCATTACAACTCTTCTAGCTGGAGATATGTGCTTCGGATAGCATTACTCAAACTGGTCTCTATTGGTCATGGAATTTTAATGAAGGACACCATGTTAAAACACAAAGTTGTTCATAAGTCTTCCCAGCACTATTGTGTACCTTATTGTGAAAGATCACTGATTGACTTTATACTGTAGTTGTTTCATCTGATCTAAATCCAGTAATCTGGAGAGTCAGATAACATTTGGTGAGTTATCAAGTTATTGATCATCGCATGGTGTTGAGCCATCTCCGATGAGCCGAGTGCCTGTTAGACAGACCTCAAAGACTAATTCAAGTAGTAAGGTCCTGCTGGAATCAATTAGTTGGACTCCAACAAGAGTGTGTCCAGTCTTCTATTCAGGATGGTATCTCTGCTGATTGCAGGTAATGTTGTCCTCTAGGCCTCATCAGACTTTGATCTTCAGGGCACAATGGAACAATTCACAGCAGAGTGTTATATGGTCATGAGGATTATTACAACCTGCAGATCTGAGGTGATGGTCCTTTCTAGAGGTGGTGCTGTTTAATAAGGTGGGGGCCAAGTGACAGAGAGAGAGCTGAGGTGATGTCACCAGGAAGCGCTCCGCTTTTTCAGTGCTAACAGAAGCCCCTTCAGGAACAGCAAGCTGAATTTAGCTCACACTCTAACAGATTGCATCCAAACGTCTTTGTAATTCAGATGTTCCAGGTTCATGGCTGACTGCCATCCGTTACCCCAGTGCAAAATATGCAGCCTGGGATGGATTGTGGTGTGGTTCAACAACAAAAGACTTGGCACAATCATCAGGATTTGCGTGAGTGGCATGAGGCAGTGCTGCACAGTAAGATGAGGGCTGTGCGAGAGAGAGGCAGCTCAGTTGGCATCACCAGAAACTTCTCCACTTGCCTGCACAGACAGTGAGGGGAGTTCTCCTTTAGCTCACACTGCAAGGGACTAATTCGGAAGGTATTTGTAATCCAGACATCATGGATTACGTGGATCATTTGATGGGTTCACAGCTGATCACAGCTACTACACTGCAAAATGTTTGACCTGGAATGGTTTGTGGTGTGAATGTTTTCTGCATTTAAGGGACGAATGATTGCCCCAAGTGGAAAAGTTAGAGTACCTCCAGTTCTTATTTACAAGTGGGTAAAGTTAACTATGAGATTGTAACAGTTCGGGTTGGCTCCACGCATCATCTTCCATTCGGAAGCCTCTTGAACCTGGATCATCAATAATCATAACCGAGATGAGCTGGGCAAATGAGGACACATATATCCAGACAAGGGGTAGGTGGAAAAGGGAATCAATGATTGTATCCATCAATATAAAATGGCATGCCAAAGTGCTGTGCAATCTTCAATAAATAAATAATGCATAAAAAGACTGAATGTGGAGGTTGAAATCAAGTCAAATGAATAATCCATAAAAATTAGGTTAAAATCCCATTCAGGAAGCTGTCTTTTAAAAGTCGTGAAGAATGGCGCATCCCTTTAAAACTGATGTCTACCTGGCTTACCCTATTCAGGTCTCACAGCACAGAGAAACACCAACCAACAGGCACAGGCAACCTTCAATCCTTTCTGTGTCACCACCACCAATCTCAAGGCGTTTCACTGGGTGCTGCTGAGCCTTACACTTTTCCACTCCCGCTACCATTCCCCTGTCTTGCCCAGAGCACATTGGTTTCACCTGCTCCCAGGCTTCTCAGCAGGATCAACCCTCAGCCCCCTCTTGAGCGCTAGCCACACACTTCATCCACGGAGCTCCATTCCTGTCCATCTGTTCCCTCCAGTTGCATCGGATCTAACTTGCTCCTGCACTTCTCTCCATCTAACCTCCACTCTCTTTTTGTCTCTCGAACCTTTTCTCTGTTCCCCCTTTGCCATGCAGGCTCCTTTTTATCTATCATCTCTCATTGGGTGCAGGTGCAACAAGCCACTACCGTCAAGGCACAACTGAGGCACCCGACTGACCCGCGTGTCTTCACCCAGGTATGCGACGTGATCAGCCAAGTACCTCAATTAACCACGGAGCAAAGCGTACCTGCACACAACCGCATCCGATTATTCATTTAAAACCTCAACCAACACCACTGACCACTTATCATGGAGACTGACCAACTGACAGTGCAGTGGCAACAGTTATACAGGGTAGCCCACGACAAAGTGGCCCGTCTCCACCAAGATGACTCCCGTCTCGTCTGCAGCCAGATAAGCAGCTGTGGTCGTGTCGTCTGCCTTGTTTCCTGAGTGCACTTGTTACTTCCAGCAAGATGGTGCAACTTGCCATACTTCTCGTGTATCTATGGCTATTATTTAGGAGCATTTCCCTGACGAAAGGATTATTAGCAAGGGTTTATGGTCACCACGATCGGCTGACTTAACAACGTGCGACTATTTCTTGTAGGGTCATTTAAAGGGCTGTGTGTATGACACAAATCCGTGGACTGTAAATGAACTGAAGTTGAACATAGAAAATGCAATACAGAGAATCGATCCCATGACATTGCAAAGAGTGTACATTAACATGCTGAAACAAGCACAGAGATGTGTTGACGCACAAGGAGATCACTTTCAGCATCTTCTGTAAATGTGAGTACCAAATTTGATTGTTTTTTTTCTTCACCACATAATTCAGTCAACTCGGTGGAGGCGGGCCACTTTTTCGTGGGCCACCCTGGTACAAACATACCGATCTGTATTGATGAAGCAGGAGCTTAGTCCATTAAAAACAGATGTTACTTTCCTGCTGAATCTATGTATATTCTCATTCTCACTTACATTTATGGTTACAAATTCTAGTTAGTAAATATTAGAATGAGCTTGAAAGTACAAGTGGCTACAATGAGTCTCTTGCAAAGATGGATCTCTGAGTAGGCCTGCTAGTTCCCATGATCAACAGGAGATAACTTTGATGACCTCCAATGTATTTGGCTCAGCTGGGAGAAAACTAAGGATCAGACCCAAGACATGTTGAAGTGATCACATATCTCAGATATCCTGAGAGAGTCTGGTATTCCCTATGATGCTCTGGGGATAGGATGGCCTGGTCAGCCCCACAACCCTTATCAAGAAACACAGGGGGGGAAAAAAGGTGGCTGTGTTTGTAATTTATTTAAAATTCATTAAATCATTAAATGGAAGAGAAATATAATCTAACCAGAGAATGTATTGTAAAGTCTGACCCAAGCTGGTAAACAAAAAAAAAATCAAACAGCTTCTCGGAGCATCGTCAAAGAATTGATATTAAATTTTATTAATTATGCATTCCCTGGATAAACACACTGATGAAGCAGAGTAGAGGCCACTTTGGAACTGGTCAAGATGTCACCTGTAGTCATGGCAAAGATGAATGTTGGAATTCCTCCTGTGTATCTTAGATTGACTTATTTATATTGGCTATGCCATATTCTGTACCTGCAACAGTGGAATGAGAATCACAATGTTTTACTGCAGGTCATGATGGTGGTAAGTTACCCTAAGATGTTGATCTGCTTAGCCACTTAGTCACAGACACAATGGAGGAACAGCAACTCGCTACCAGACTGGATCAGGTTGCTCTTTATTACGTGTCCATGTCTTTCTAGTTGAAAAAGACCCTAAACATTCTGATGGTGTTCAGACATTTTCTTTGCCAAGGCATTTTCTCGCATTGTGTGCTTAAGGTGTACAGTATGAAAGGAAATGTGTGAAGAAAGATTTTACTTCGACATCTGTCGTGATTTTACTGATTATAAACAAGCATCCTTCCTGGCTGGCACTGTGACAAAGTAGTAAGTGCTGCTTCCTCAAAACTTTACAGTCCTGAGTTCAATTCCTGTCATGGTGGTTGCCAAGAAGGAGTTTGCATTTTCTCTTTGTGAGTTTTTCTATGTACATTAAGTTCCTCATACATTCTAAAGATGTGGACGTAAGATTCAGTGTTTAGTCTAAAATGAGTGTGCGCAGTGACTCCTGGAACGCTATCTTTTTTTTTTTGTTGTTCTTTATTTCGCCTTATACAATTTCTTGTATTAGGAATTTGTTAGTTTTCACATACCCCTTGGGGTCAGAGTGCAGGGTCAGCCATTGTACAGTGCCCCTGGAGCAATTACAGGTTAAGGGTCTTGCTCAAGGGCCCAGCAGAGTAGGATCTCTTTTGGCAGTGACGGGGATTTGAACCGGCAACCTTCTGGATACCAGTGCAGATCCTTAGCCTCAGAGCCACCACTCCGCCCCATCCTTGAGCCCAGTACTTCCAAGGTAAACACCGTCATTCTCAGGACCCTATAGATGAATTAAAGTGGGCAATTTTAATGAAAGGAATTCTTTTCACTTACCTAGGCAGCTTCCTAGGTAAAGTCCAGGCACAATCTGGTGGAGTAAAAAACAAAAAAATAAGTGAAAAAGAGTCTTGTAGGATTTCTACACCTATTTGGAAAACATCAAAGAGTGCGCAACAAGAGTAAACCGAGTCCAGTGATCCTTTTAGGAAAGGCCAATCATCATAGCAATATGTTTTTGGATGGTGAAAGCAAACCCAAGTCCCTAAAGAAAACTTACCGGAAAATAGACAGAATTCACAATAAGGCACCATAATCAGAAATCAAGGCAACATTCAACCCTCATACTGTACCACCATACTACCTTACAAAGAAGGCAATGCTTCATGGCAGAGTGGCTTCAACCCAACTTAACTTCATCCTGAAGGTGGCGGTGTTGGGGTGAGCCTGAGGATATGCAGGGGTGTTCACATACTGACCACTTACTAGGCACAACTATTTCTCTCTTTCACTCTGTTTTCAGGCTGTGCCAGTCTACACATTTCCTTTTATTCTCATCATCATCATCATCATCATCATCATCATCACCCAAGCCATTTATCACCTGGGTTGAAGCACACCCCCTTCCCCACTACCATATTCATAGCACATATGCTTTTTCTGGCCTACTTTTTCATTAGCAGCCCTGCTCCACCCATCCTCATGCCTCTGTCACTAAAGCATCTTGGAGCTGCAGCAGAACCTGAACAACTGGCCACAGTGTCACCATAAAGCAGGAAGCTGTCACATTTTCCTTTTATGGTTCAGGACCAAGTCTACCTGCTTGTTGCAGAGTGACTACTCAGGTTGTATTGATTTGATGTATACACAGAAATGGTGCTGCATACACTTAATCATGAATTTCACCAGTGGGCTCCCATTTCTTCATATGCTGGCAAAGATGACAAGATGGCATCTTCTGCACTGTAAACCCTGGGGATGGCATCACTGTAACCAATGCAGTAAACTGCATTCTTCAGGTTGTAGCAACCACCTTAAAGGGCACCAGCTATCAGACTGAGCATGGGGTGCCCTACTACTTCTGTACCTTACTGTTTTGCCTCATGGAAAATGGAATCCTCCAGAAACAGATAATGTCCCTTCTAATGTTGTGATTATTACTTTTCATGCCTGCATAAGAATAAAAAATGATGCAGTAAATATTGCCATTCAACGTCAACTTACCTGAAACATGAGACTTGGCAAAGCAAGTCCAAAGTTTGTCCCAATTGTTGAATTCTTATTTTCACTTTGGAGCATTTTAATTTTGTTAGAAAAAGCAAGATCAGGCCAGAATTTGAGGAAATTGAGATTTAGGAGACATAGCAAAATGGACGGGAAAGTGTGCCAGGATATCAAGTAAAGAAATAATTTTTCCACAGCACGTCATCCATCACAGCTCTACAGACCTCACCCAAAGCGGTGGTACAAAAACAAAGAAAACCAAAGACAGCTGAAGCCAGTCAAAGAGGCAAACATATCCCACAGCAAGGTGAGAGGTGTAGCATTACCTGACTCATCCCCTGGCCCATCGTCAAAGAGTGCCTCTGCTTCACTCCTCTGTCACATCCACTTTCAGCTAAGCAGCTCAGAACAGAATGGACCTAAAGAAATGACCAGAGGGGCCGAGCTCTCTGAATCCCAACTGCATCCCAGCTGTGCTGAAGCCCTTAGTGAGAAAATGTGTACCAAAGAATTCAGTTTGCAAGCAGGCTGCACTCCCTTTCCTCGGGGCAAACCTGCTAAGAGCCGCCTCCTGTCTGGCACATTACTGAGGGCAGAGAGCCTGGTATAAAAGTCTTTTTATATCTCTCATATTTTTTCCATTTTTTTGTTTGCCCTACCCTTTATTTTACCATCTAGCAGAGTGAAAAGATCACTTCCTTGAAAACAGACACTTTTATTCCTTTAAGGTGGGGCCATCGATTAAGGCAAGAAAACTAAGAGCCGGAGTGTGGTGCTGGATATCACTGGGCGATGCTTAAGATGGCTTGGCCACGTCCTCAGATGAACCAGAACCGTATACCTAACGTTGCTCTGAGCTGGATACAACGTGAGAGGCACAAACAAGACTAAGACTAACAAGCCTAAAACAACCGGGCAACGAACTGTGATAAATGAACTGAAGGAGATGAATCTAACATGAGGTGAAGCAGAACACGTAGCACAAGACAGGACCAGATGGAGACAAATTCTCAATGCCTTATACGCCTTTTGGCATGAAGAGGATTAATAAATAAATAACATAATTAGTAAGGCAAAAGGCCACACTTCTGCCAAGTAAAGGCTTGAGGAACTTCTAATCCATGGATTGATCTTCCATTAGTCTGAGACCATGCATCTCCCAATATTGGCACCTTAGTTGCACTGTGGCCAGTGCTCTTCTTGGGAAGGCAGCCTTCTGTTCAGGTCAATGCAGGACACGCTACAGATTTGGACCTGACTCTCACTAATTTCCATTTTCCCAAGAGGACTTGAATAGAATAGCTGCTCTCTTATTTATTTATTTGGTAGACACTTTTATCCAAGATGACTTACAAAGCAAGTGATAATATGTACAAGGAAGAAGGTGCTAACATCAAAGCAACAGAGCACAAGATAAAAAGTACTAGGGAGTAGAGTTGCTACATAATTATAGCTACAGCTAGACTAAGAGAAAAATCATTATCCTAAACTCTTCGGTGCAACAGCAGCTACCCTGTAGAAGAGAAGCCAAGCAGATCTAGAGTACAGAAAGGTGTGTTTTCAAAAGGCACCTAAACACAAGTAAGTCGGGTGCAGTTTGAATAGATAAAGGGAGATCATTCCACAGCTTTGGAGCAAGAACAGAGAAACATTGTCTAGTCTTGGCATATCTGGCAAGAAGAGGGACGATCAGTAGACAGGCAGAGGCAGATTGAAGGCTTCTTGAAAGGTTGTATGAAGAGACCAAGAATTGGAGATATTTGAGGAGCAGACTCGATCTGGTCAAGCCAAAAGTTTTGAATTGGATTCTTGGAGTAAAAGGAAGCAGGTGGAGGACAGAAGGAGGGGAGTAGTTGGAGCAGCTGCATTCTAGAGGAGCTAGAGATGTCTGATAGCTGCTGAAGGAAGTCCTGTCAGGAGGGAGATGTCATAGTCCAGACGAGAGAGAACCAATGCCTGGACAAGGAGTTGTGTGGCATAATTAGTGAGGAAATTATGAAGCAATATGAGGCTGGACTGTGACTGAAGATATATGCTTAATGAAAGAAACCGATGAGCCCAGAGTATCGCCAAGATTTCATGATGGATGGTGAAGGGGTGACATCTTCAAAGGATGCTTAGAGACAAATATGAGAAAGCAGTATCAGAGGGCAAATGCAATGTATCTGATTTTGAAAAGTGAAGTTTGAAGTGATGGTCATTCATCTAAGATGAGATGGCAGAGAAACAGCAGAAGATCTGGTGCTGAAACATATGGGTTGAAAGAGTGAAGTGAATGGAAAATCTGTGCATCATCAGCTTAGACGTGGTAGGAAGAGCCGTGAGAAGAAATCACACTGCCTCAAGACTGAATGTAAAGAGATAAGAGAAGTGGGCCCAGCTCATATTGTTACTGTGATATTAACACCTTTTCATGTTACACGATTTTTCAAGTGATTTTTGGTCACACACTCCATTTACATGATCTTAGTGAGTCTGAGGCAGGCATGTACTGTAGTCTGACAGTCCAACCAGTGCGGGTTTTAAAGCCAGTGACACATTACACAACTTCTAGTTGGAAGGAACGTCAAGCTTAACAACTGTGGTTGCTGATCTCGTCACCTTAGGACAACATGGTGGACATTCTCCAGATAAAGATTCAGTACTGACAATGCTGGACTCAGGCTAACTGGATCTGTTTAAAATATTTCTTCTCATTTCATTTTCCTTGATGAGGGATGAAGCAAGCCTGCCTTCCTCAATGGTATTGTTTTGAGTTGACTGATGCTTTACTTTCATTTAATTGCTGGCAGATTGCCTTTTATCCTTCTATTATAACTAGAATTGGTAATTTCTGTAGTTGTAAAGTCTCTGCTTTGGTTACCAGTTTATATAAAGCCATGACTGACTTGTCCTTCAGAGCACAATAATTTGATTGTGGACAATCTGATCGCCTAGATTCTTAGAGAAGATAACACCTGTTTTGTACATCCTTGAGCTGTATGTCCCTAAAACTCTGTATGCTCTTCTTGACAGTGTGGTGGATGTCCTGTTGATCTCAGCATTCACTTTGAAGTTGAACACTGACACAATGTACTCTCATAGGACTGCGTTGTTTGTTGTGAGTCTTTTCATATTTTTGTCTGACTCTTTTTTATACTTGTAACAATCATCATGGTTGTATTTAATCCTCCCACGTTCCTGTAGTTCACTGCTAGTTTGACCAGGTTACTCAGACTGGCCCTAAAATAGCTCCTGAAAGTTGATGACAGAAATGGCATCACAAGTGGCATACCAAACATCAGACCATTGCACGATTCCACCACAAACCTGGCCACTTCCCTGCACCTTAATACATTGGAGAACGCTCCAACTTGACATGAACTGAAGTTGAATAAATGATAGGTGGGAAAAGCATCCTGCCATCTCATGTGGTGCTGAAGCTGGTAATCCAACCATCCATTGTGCAAGTTGCTTAAAACCATTTCAGGAGTTGGTGGGACAGAGTCCAAGCCAGCATAATCAGGTGTAAATGGCACTTGATGGCACTTACACAGTTCCATTTACCATTTAACCTAACAAGGATTTCTGTGGGATATGGCAGGAAAACCGCAGTGTTCAGAGGAAAACCCACACACATAAATCCAAAGTCCCCCTACTCACTAACCTAACCTACAGACTACACTAGTGATATAGTGGACAGGGCGCCCATCGATCACAGAGCCCACTTGCACATCCTCACTCAGCTTTGGTCACCTAAAGCTAACAGAAGTAATTCACTTCCACATATATAATGGGATTTGAAGTGTTTATTAGTGCTGATGACCTGTCTTTGAATCCTGCGCCTGAGCATTGTCTATGTGGAGCTTGCATGATCTTTCAGTGTCTGTATGGGCTTACTGTTCTCTCATTTTTGGTTCTTTGCTGATTGCCTGTTTGCCCTGTGAAGATGCATAGCAAGTGGGCTTTATGATGAACTAGATTTCTATCCGATTTTGGTTCCTGTCATAAATCCGATCCTTCTAGGATAGGTTCTGGAGTGTCACGAAGCTGCATTCGAACTAATGAAATTATGAAGTTATGTTATGTATTCTTTTAGGGTTTCTCACATAAATAGGGGGAGGATTGTGGTATTCTCACATCACCCTCCCTTTCTTTGTCTGCACGAGTGGTCTTAAATGATACCACTATGTGCCAGCTTTGGTAATAAGTATGAGAGCAGAAACAGGAGGGCTCTTTTCCTCGGCAGTTTCAGTTAATTCAGTCATGATACGCTGTGCCAGTCTCTGTGCTGACAGTGGCAGTGTGATAGATTAGCACTAAGAAGGTGTTTCATAATAAGCACCTGTAATGTTACCCGTCAAAGAAAGGTAAAGGAATACATTTTAAAATGTTTGACATCTCTTCACCTATATGTACCTTCAGTGCCTTTTCTCGGTAACCTTTTGAGTCTGATCCTCTCCTGACCAGAGCTCCCTCTCTCACACACATTCCCATAAATCCTGCTTCTCAGATTCTGTCATTTTGAGGCGTCTTGCTTGTATCCTGCCCGCTTTTATATTTCCCCATTTTTGAAGGGGTCTCTCAGCGTGCCTTTACTCCACCTTGTATTTCTCCGACTCACTTCCTCTTTCGATGTGTCACCAAAGCCAAACTGACCAATCAGATTGCTCACTGGACACACACATAGACCTTAGTGTTTTATTATATAGTAGATAGACATCAGCACACCACTTGTTGTCTTTCAACTCCCTCCATGCAATTTGTTTTATTTGAAATTCTGTCATCAGGAAGGGACCTTAGGTAAGGCCACCACCTATTCTGTTAACCACTCTGAGTTGTGCCTCTCAGTAAAAAAATATTCACTTTCTTCGCCTACTTTTTGGTTTACTGCTGATGAAAGTCAGGAAGAAGACAAGCGAGACAAATCTTAAAATGTTACATGTGTTTATCTCAGGCATGTAATTTACTGAAAACAGTATAAGCTGCGGACACAATTACTCATGAAATTCCATAGCTAAGTATTTATTAGCTTTCATTCCACCATAACCAGCAGCACAGATTATCATTCATCCTGGCTTAAAGTGTTTTCATTTGGACGATTTTCTTTTCTTTCATAAGCACTCCAATTGTGGCACATGCGCACAACTCCATAAT
Source organism: Erpetoichthys calabaricus (assembly GCF_900747795.2). Classification (NCBI taxonomy): domain Eukaryota; kingdom Metazoa; phylum Chordata; class Cladistia; order Polypteriformes; family Polypteridae; genus Erpetoichthys; species Erpetoichthys calabaricus. The sequence goes on from NC_041403.2 coordinate 118,942,579, forward strand.
ACCACACTGTATGTCTTGCTGGCATCTGCCATACTTTATTCTAGTCATAACTCATTGAGTTGTTTACAGGCAGATTGTTTCTGGCTAACTGAGATCTGAATAGAAGCCCCTCAAACTCTGCCTCGAGCCCTCATTGTCTGGAATTTTCCCTTGGTTTCTTCTCAGCAAGTTAGGGTTGCTAAAATTCAAAAACTGTTATTAAGGAGAATCTTTATTCGCCTCACAAAGTGAGATGATGATTTTTTTTCACAGAGCAATGTCTTTTGTCAGTTTCAGCAATCTGGCGACACTGTGCTTGTGGCTTAGGCCAGTGTCACACTAACAGTCAGCATGTCACACTCAACAACTGCATCTGCCCGATGTCACTGCCTTGAGGATGTCAGATTGCATGACTTGTGTCATTTCTTCTCCTGGCTGGGATTCACATTCATGGGTTATGTCTTTTTTGTTCATTGTTGATTCTTTGATTTATGCTGTTTATGTGCATCATTCTTTTCTTGGTTTTGTCTATGTATATAAGCTGTCTTTGGTATGTTCCACGTGTGTTGTGGGTGGGCTGCCTGCCAATTACCTCCAGGAGCTGCCCTCCATCCTATAAATCCTGGAGGTTCATTTTGAATTTGCTGGGGAGTTTGGTGAGTGATTCTTAGTTTAGTTTTGTGGTTTTGGGATTTGTTGGGGGCGGCACGGTGGCGCAGTGGGTAGCGCTGCTGCCTCGCAGTTGGGAGATCTGGGGACCTGGGTTCGCTTCCCGGGTCCTCCCTGCGTGGAGTTTGCATGTTCTCCCCGTGTCTACGTGGGTTTCCTCCGGGTGCTCCGGTTTCCTCCCACAGTCCAAAGACATGCAGGTTAGGTGGATTGGCGATTCTAAATTGGCCCTAGTGTGTGCTTGGTGCGTGGGTGTGTTTGTGTGTGTGTCCTGCAGTGGGTTGGCACCCTGCCCAGGATTGGTTCCCTGCCTTGTGCCCTGTGTTGGCTGGGATTGGCTCCAGCAGACCCCCGTGACCCTGTGTTCGGATTCAGCGGGTTGGAAAATGGATTGATTTGTTGGATTCTTTGACCATTTTATTCTGTTTTTGTTGGCTTCACCATTGGATTGTGTATTGGGATTTGTTCGCCTTTGATTGCCTGTGCTGGCAACTCCTTTTTGCTTTGTTTAATTGTGCTCTACAGAGCTTAATATATTTTCTTAATTTTTTGTCAAACAAACCTTTTTATTATACAAAGATTTGGTACTTGCCCTTATCACTAGCCAGGGGTTGATGGTATATCCCCATCTAGTGGGCATCATTAGAAATGTTTGTGACTACTTGTGTGCTTTGGAATTCCAAGTTCACAACAACTAGGAGTTATAAGGGATGGTGGATTACGTGAGCCTCCCTTAACAGTTCTTAGTTTCAAAGTCTCAAAGCATAACAAGCTTGCCACATTTTACAGCCAGTTACTGTGCTTCAGTGGCAGCTTTGGTGGCTTTCTGAATATTTTCCACATATGGTGACTTGTCTCTGCCCACATGCTTACTTTTTCCATTCTGTTGTATGATAAACACCAGAAATCAGACAGATTAGACCCTGTTCTGTTTTCATGGTCAAAAACATCCACTTTCTTCTTTTCCTGGTGGCTGCATTGTACATATTGTACTTCCAGACTGAGCACTCACATGGCTGTCAGCTGTCACAGAAGCCCACCCCAACGACCTAAAAAGAAATCAAACCTGCAGCATTGCAAGACACAAAAGTTTAAGACTGATACCACAGAGATGGCATTTTTGTGTATCTTGGTATATCTTGGGACATTTAAGGTATATTTTTAACGTTAAAAGTCAGGGTCACATTTCAGACCTGTGGAGTTGGGGGCTACCTTGGGTGAGGCCTATATTTGGACAGGCTAGTAAAGGTCCTAGTTCTGCTTTGTGGGACATTTACAAGGCCTCATCCCCTTTTTCTGTGTTTGTGTGCCTGACATTGCAGTGATTTTTAATCTCTCTCATGAGTTTTTATTTTGTGATCATTCTGCCTTTTTGAAGGCTACAGCTATGAAAATGTTCCTACCTGCCTCTTCATGGATTCTTTAGATCAAAGGTGTATTTTTAAACCTGCTGCAACAGGTTCTTTGAGGTTTGTTACTCTCCCCATGCTGCGAAGGTTTAGTGGTCACTTGGTAGTTAACTGCAGGTTTGCGGTGAATGCTTTAGGCACAATACTGTTAATTCAGCTCAATTTATTCTTGTATAGATGTCCTCATTGAAACCTTTAAATTCTTATACATACAGTATCTACAGCTATTGTATGATGATTGTCATCAGTCTAAAATGTGCTTACTCCAATTCAGGGTAACGGGGAGTACAGGAGCATATCCCAGAAGCACTAGGTGCAAGGCAGGCTGGACAGAGCCCACTTGCAGGTCCACACTCACCCTCGGTCAGTTTGGAATCACCAATTACGATGAACTGAATGCCTTTGGGGACGTGAAGGGGATAACCCATGCAGGCAGAAGGAGAACGTAAACATTCATAAAGTATCTATCTATCTATCTATCTATCTATCTATCTATACAATGACCATTTATTTATAAATTTACAAAAAGAGGCTTGTAATCTGCATACAAACATCGGGACTTATAAAAGAAAACTTGACAGGGGAGCATGTGTGTATTTATGGCAACTCTGACCCATGCATACGCAACATTTTGGAGAAGCTGGGAAATGACAACCCCTTCAATTAAGTAGGGAGATGCAGCGAAACCTGCTAAATGACAACTCACGTGGTTAATAATTCATATCACCAAACTGATATTATAATGTGCACTGACGTGACATATTACACCTCAGATGTGATGATTCTGATGTACACTGTTGTTCTCTTGAACGCAGATGCCGGTGGTGGGAGGCTGCTCAACTGGCCAATGAAGTTCCGCAACATTTTGATTACATATGTATGAGCTTGATTAGCATGTTCCATATATGGGTATTTCCCATTGGTGTTCGACATGTGCTCCCATACACACGTTTACAATTTATAAAGGGTAAATTGCATAGAAATGTGCATACGCCAGGTTTTATAAATCTGATATTCTTTTTTATTTGGCATACGCATTTTCCTGTTTTCTTATTTTTTTTTTTTTGAAATGAGGCCAGACGTGTGAGATTCAAACCCAGTATGCTGGATCCATGAAGTATCAATTCTAACCACTGACCAGTCATGTTAATAAGATAGCAAGTATAAAACTATACTATACATACACCCCCACATCAAGGGTAAGCAAACAGAAATCAGTCTCTTTTACTAGAATATAAACAACACCATGTAACTGTAAATTCTTGCTAGCACATATTCCATTGTCTGTGTGTGTGTGTGACTTTTCAAGTACTGATAAATGACAAAGCTTTGCATAAGTAGAAAATGATGGGCCCTTGAAGCAAAGTTGAGGAATCCTTACTTATATCTTAAGCAGCCATGTTTTTCATCTTTGCTTTCCCCCTCTCAACTCCTTTCTTGTAAAAAAAGCAAATCTTCTCCAACATCATTTATCTTGATGTTGGGGATGGTTGTTCTGATGCTTGCCCCTTCAATCCAAAACCCATCTTATCATACAATTCTTTCAGGCAGCACTCCGCCTCGGACTTGTACTCCACACACCGTGCTATATAACTTACCATTCTGTTAGGCACCTTAATGGCTTCTGAACACTGTCTGGAAGATGAGAGCGATGAGTTAGTCTTGCTGGGCCAAATGTGTAATATATACGTCTAGAGACAACTCTGAGGGAATTTTGTTTAAAATTGTGGGAATAATTGGACGACTCATTGACTGTCACATTTCTAAAACAATCCAACGCCTCAAAAGAGCGGTGGTGAGTCTGAACTGCAAAGAGTGATGGATGATGGTAGTCTCGTTAACTTGGTCCGCTGCCAAAGTGTCTCCTAAAACAGACCCCCACTGAACTTATAATCATGTGATCCATGAGTAGAGATCACTTTGATCATCTTAAAAATAAACCTAAATTGTTGCAAGCAAAAAAACCTTTCTGTAATACTAGATTATATATTGGCTTTAAAAGATATTGTGGAAGCGAAAAATACGCTGAAGATTCTCACTTTAAATGAAGGCTAAAAGAGTCGAAGGATAGGCAAACAGAATAATTAGATTTATTGCAATAAACAATAACATGGACTCAACCCAATTAAGCCAAACTGAGCTGAGCCCCGAACAAGCCAAAAATAACAGTTTATAGAATCATTTCTTATCATCTTGACCTTGTTTGAAACAATGCCTTTGCTGTCTATGGTCTCTCACTACTCCAGTTGGCTTCTTGCTGGTCACTAATATTTTCTGCATTTCATCATTAGTATCATTCCTTGCTTCCTGGCCTTCAAACTACAGGTGTTCTCCTTGTTCCTCCTTCTTTGTCCTCAGGTAGTTTCTGTACGTCATTCTCTTCCTGATCTATCTTTCCGAGTTACCCAATATTGGTGATTCTGCTTCGAGCTTAACTAAAAAATGAAATATGACTAATGCCTTTATTTAACTGTTTGCTTGACATATCTAATTTGCACTAAATGTAATGCTTATAGAAGCTGTTAATTACTTTTATGTCTATTTATGCTAATACATACATTTTTATTTTCCATAATATCAATGATAAATTTGAAAGATGCAGGCTCTCTGTTATTCACTCTGTCAAATAAATGTCATGGTGTTTACGTTTTGCGTTTTAAAACATCATTGGTTTGTCTGTAGTCATCTCTGTGGTGCAGTTGGGGTGTTTGATACAAAGTGATACATCATGATGGCTGTCATATGAATAACGGGACAGACCCCTCAGTAAGAGAAGCCCAGCAGTTTCATTTCATGTAAGGAACAGTGCAGGTCCTCAGTGTAAGCCCATTGCTCTGACGTTGAGTTAGGTACAGTAGATACCATTTGGTCAGAGTTTGCTCCTCCTCTTCTTTGTGACATCCAGGCTATCCCATGGGGAGAATCTGTAGTAGTAGGTGAGGATGGCCAAAAGCTAAAGACTAAGGAGCATATCCAGAAGGGACACCAGATGCCAGTGTCACAGGGACCACCCTATGAGAGCAATAAGAAAGGCTAAAAGGCCAACCTAAGGTACAGGCTTTAGGGTTCCTGAAAGATTTGTTGTTTAAAAATCAAGTGGTCCTGGAGAATACACTGTGGCATGAGTTGCTCACCTGCTTGTCTGAACACCACACCATAGACACCCACTGTTTGTTTGTCTTGTGTATCACACAACACCCCAAAAGTTGTTTTTTGCCTCTTTTTGCTCTGCCACTGACACCTTTCATCCTTTCTTTGTGAAGATTTTTTATTCATTCTTTCAGAAAGATTTTAGCTGTTGTGCCGTGAGACTAAGAATGGCAGATTGCTAAGGCTTAGAGGAAGATAACGTGAACTGCTTGCAAGTGTAAACACTGCACAAAGATGGCTGCTGAAGTATCCTCCTGGCACTGTTTGACTTCAAATGAGGCTAACAACTAAATCTCTCTATTATAATTAAAAAAATCCTGGGACGAGACGTGACTTTTTCAGGGAGATACTTTCACATCCCGCAAGACAAGACTTTGAGCCAAGAGATTTGGAAATAAAAGACACAGAGTAAATAACAGAGTAAATAACAAAGTAGAACGACGTAAAGAATTCAAAGACGTTGGTGGGAGCAGGTTAGAGATAATGAAAGTACTAAAATTCAAAAGTCTTCAAAAAATGATAGTAAAGGTTGCATTAGCACAATCAAACGGAAATTATTACTCGGTGAAATAACAGAACAGCGAAAAGTGATCGAATATATGCACATAGTTGATATGACAGAAGTATATAGTTATTGTTCAGCTTTAAAAGTTTAAGTCGGAGACTTGTAGATCATCTAATTCATGTTGCCATCAGGAAAATGTAGCATTTCTTCCTAATGAAGAGGCGTATCTGCAAGAATTAAAAGATTTGTTGTTTGGTGAAAGTGAAATCCACATACGCAAGTGGCAGTGACGCAAAGTGGCTGGCATGTGAAGCGAGCAGGGGGTGAAGCCCCCTAGTGGTATAAAATATCAGTCGGCTGTAGGTCCCACAATGACATAGGAGTTTGGATTTGGACAGTTGGCAGCCATCTCAGAACTGAAGGTGGGTGCTCAGCATCATTCTGGAGCTGCCTGTCTGAACTGTGGGAGGGAAAGGAGACCGTGTTAGCGACAGCGCCTCCTCTCACCGTGGGGTGGTACCGCTTACCTCACCAGAGCCAGAAGGATGGTCCCCAGGTACACATGCATGACAATATCTACTTTTGTTACATTTATTGTAAATGTTTTCATGTCTGTCTAGTTTATCTTTCCCCAGTTTATCTGTCTGTCTACTGTTTGACCAGCTCAGGCATTGATTACAGGCTACTGAATGTTAGAAGAGACATGTTTTATTTCTTATGAGTACAGAAAGGCTCTCATGGCTGAAGAACAGTGATATTGGGCTATGCCATCAAAGGCTATGTGGCCAGGTGACTCCAATGTGATTTTTTATCTTAATGCGATATAAATCTGATGCTTTCAGAGCTGTGTGGACACAGAAATATGATTTTTTCAAATCAGATTTGAGTCACTTTCATAGACTAGATGCATATCTGATTTGTGGCCATGCGGCATGAATGAGAACGGTCAGATTGGAATTCTTGTGTTTTTTGCCTGAAAGAATGGGCCGATATCAGCCAGCACAGTAAAAAAAAAAAACAATGCAGGGGAGCTACAGCTGTGACAACAGCCACAGTCCCGCCATTGCTGGCTCCCTTCTTGTACCCACACATCTCTTGGTACAGCAGTGCCATCTGCACAAGCTAGTCGATGGGTTTGTTTTGCCTCATCGGACAAACTGTTTGCCAACCTCCAGAACAAAATGTTATGCATGCGCTTGCTACTAGCATGTCCATTTTGTCAGTTTTAATGCCACACATGAGTCGTCTCACAGATCTGAAGCTTTTTGTTATTGGTGACGCAGATGACTTGTGCACAAATATATCAGAGTGCACACATGTGCCGTCTTGGAGGCCGATTACAGTTAGACACACCGAAGGTCACTTGTACTTTGTGTGTGAACCGTCTAGGTGGGCAAATCCAATCTGAGCAAAACCTCTGCACTGAGCGATGAGGCTTGTAATGTGAACGTAGCACAAGGGGCTTTGGCTACAGATGTGGTGATGGGATCAGCAGAGGGAATTCAGTTATTGTTATTATACCAATTCATATGGATTTGCTAAGGTGCAGAGACTCTTGTAACAAAGCAGATTTCCTCCAAATTATCAAACAGGACTTCATGTGATCTGAGGGTCACCTCAGATGATCCCATCCAACTCAGAACTCGTGTCTGAAAGCAGTTCTTCCACTGGGTTACCAATGTGCTCTTCCTCTTCCACTCTGTTATCATTCTGACAGTGAAGATGAACTGTATGATGTGATAAAGACATCATGTCAATAATTTAGGGACTAGATAAGTGACCACTGTGTCCTTTTTATTAAATGGAGTGGAGGGATTTCAGAAAATCGGTTGACCTTTTTATTAGTCAAGTCAGGAAGTAACCCTAGATGGGTTGTTGATCCATTGCAAGTCCAGCAAACAAATAGCTTGGAGAAGCAGCTTCTAAAATCTGTCATGCCAAGTTTAATAATTGTAGCTTGATTGACTGGGCATGAGTTATCTTAAAGTCTTCTTTCTACAAATACAATAATTTTGTTTTGCTCATATGAGGAATATTTTCTTCACTTAAACTCCAGAGTTTGCTCTTGCTAGTGACACTAAGAAGATCTGTTTATTCCCAGACACAGAGAAAGCACCAGGCATGCATGTCAATCAATAGCTTGTGATAATGCGGAAGAAAAATCAATAATATAAATGGAGGTTTACTAGGGACAAAATCCGCTTCTTGTATCATGGTGTGTAGATCAATATTTGCTGCTAGTTTACAAACCGGCCTTTGATGTACAAATCCATTTTCAGTTTCAAAGTGTTGGTTTCACATGGAAATTGATTTACATTTTGATGTACGCCTTCAACTGGCAGACTGCTAATAGTTTTAGTTCAAGTCAAGGCCGTGATTTTAACTTGTATTTTACTGGGGTTTCTGGGTATGGAGATGAATGTGCAAATGCTCTGTCACCTGCAAGTCATTTTAGGGTCACTTTCACCCACTTTTGTATTTTTATCCCCTTGTTTACTATACGCTTTCCTTCTGAGTGTAACTCTTTTTATATTCATTTTGATGCACTACATTTTTAATCCTTTAACAGTTCTGCAATGCATAAAATAGTGCGTTACATTTTACAATGGATAAAATATTTAGCCCTCAATATTTTTCTCATTTTGTTGTCTCAGGTTATGCATTTAAAAAACATATTTTTATTACCTTTATGAGTGATTTTAAATTATCCCTAATCAACTTCCAAAATGTTCCACATCATGCTGTGTTGATGAAAAGGCCAAATAGTCAGAGGTTTTACAAGATAAAATCTAAAAACATCAGATAAAACGGTACACATCCCTCTGTGAACTGAAAACTAAATTCACTGACACAGCATGCAAAACATAGCAATTTCTTCAAAATCCAAGTGCGCAAGTACACTTCTGGAGTTCTCAAATCTCCGAAATCATTAAAGTGCAAAAAAAGAGTTAACTGTGAGTCCAAAAAATGAGCATGAAACCTCTGATAATTTACTTCCATCCATCCATCCATTTTCCAACCCGCTGAATCCGAACACAGGGTCACGGGGGTCTGCTGGAGCCAATCCCAGCCAACACAGGGCACAAGGCAGGGAACCAATCCCGGGCAGGGTGCCAACCCACCACAGGACACACACAAACACACCCAGCACACACTAGGGCCAATTTAGAATCACCAATCCACCTAACCTGCATGTCTTTGGACTGTGGGAGGAAACCGGAGCGCCCGGAGGAAACCCACACAGACACGGGGAGAACATGCAAACTCCACGCAGAGTGAACCCGGGAAGCGAACCCGGGTCTCCTAACTGCGAGGCAGCAGCGCTACCACTGCGCCACCGTGCCGCCCTGATAATTCACTTGTGTTTCACAAATACATTTAGCTCTTCATGTGCTCTGAAGTAAGTCACATCCGTTGCCTTTTTACATCTCCAACCTGAGTCCCCGAGGATTCACAATATGGACACTAGCTGATGTGCCACCCAATTGCACTGTTTCAACATGTCGATAGCAAATGGCTGGAAAAAAACTAAACTGACACTTTATTGACGTGTCTCTGCTTCCAGTTGACAAGCAGCACACTGGAAAACAGCAGTAAAGGTGAAAATGGAAATAAAACTGAGTGCCATTATGAACAACACCACACATCGTCTCTGTGAAACACTCACATTGAGGACCATCAGCCAATGAATCCTTCAGCAGGAGTGTGTCAATGAAATGTGTCATTAGGCCTGCGACTGGGACTGCCAAATCAGAGGTTTTCTTCATTTTTAAATTTTCTTCCCTTTAAGTCAGTCGGGTGTGTGTATTTATGTATTCTTTATTTAAAGAGCTTCGGTTAAAATAAAATTCCTTCTGGGGACAAATAAAACAAACTATCTATCTATCTATCTATCTATCTAATCGTGTGTGTTTTGTATCTCTCTAACTATTCTTGTGTCATTATTTTGTTTGTTTAAAGGCTCCCTGGTTTCAGGTGTTTCTATATTTGCTGGTTCCTGATGTTCTCCCTCCGTGTCTTCACTATGATTTTTTTTTTCTTTATTTATTTGATTGTTTCTCTCCCGGTTTCCACCTTGGCTGGTTTTCCTTGAGCTCTTTCTGTCTTCCAGTTTTTAAATTCAACTTGCATCCCATGCAGTTCAGCACAGTTTAAGATGACAACACACTATGAGGAGCATTGCAGCTTTTCAACTCCTCATTTATTGTCTTGTTAGTTTGGTTTGACTTTTGCTTCAGCCTCTTGGACCTCTGATGTTTTTGGGTTTTCTTGATTGCTTCTGGTAAGTTTCTTTGGGTACAATAACTCCTTCCTACCCTTAGACGCTTTAGTCTGCCACCTGATGGTTTATTCATCTCATGGCCAAGTCTCTGTCAGCTCACTTTGTTCCTTTTGCTCTAAAAATAATCAAACCTGACCAGTCGGACTTGTCCTTTCCTCCAGTTTGCGTGTTACCCTCACTAGCTCAGTTTTCCTAGGTCTCCCATAATGATTTGCAAATGTAATGTGGACCACCTCAAATGAGTCATTGCTGGCGGTTTTAGGTGGTTCCGCTGGTATTGATCCAAGAAGCTGAGATTTTACGGCATCCTTTCTTCCTGGGGGCACGTTGAAAAGACGGATATGTGACTCAGAAGAATGCCTTTGTCCGTTTCATGCGTGAGACTTTTAAGGGGCGCAGGTCAGAATGCTTTTGAAGACATTGCTTGTGACGGGTCGCCTCATTTGCAGACCAGGATTGATTATGTATTTATCATGTGACACAGATTGTGACAGTATGTTTCATTAATATTGTGACACTGATCCCTCTGTATTTTGTTTAGGTCATTTATTTATTATTATGAGAAGCAGTTGCTGGCCCCTTCCTACATTCCTTTCAAGGTGGAATTGTTTCCTCCCCATTGAAGTGACGCTCAGGTACAAACACATTTTATTGCTACCGTTGATGCTGCTGACTCACTGGCATGTCTCCATTTTTTTTTTTTTTTTTTTTAATTGTGAAATTTTTTCCTGATGTGAAAACCGTTACCCAGAATTTTATTGTTACTATGGAAGTTGTTAGCTCGCATGGTGTACACAGTGGTTGTGATCTCACAAATGTGAAATTTAAACCCAACAGGACCACTGTAGAGCGTATGGTCTTACCACAAGGCATAAATCTTGCACAGCGATGGCCATTGTAGGGGATACATAAACAAATTCCTGAAAAAAAGAAAAAAAAATGAACAAGCCGGCGAAGCGCACTCACATGCTTAACTCTTTTATTGAAAACACCCCATGGCCCAGGGCGCTGGATGGTGTTCAGGCTGGTGAGGACTTCAAACTACAGACCTTGAAAGAGCAGCAAAAGTCTGCCTCCCGGGGTGGGCTCCATATGACCTTGGGCTGAAGAGGCCCACTGCAGCTGAGCCCACCAGGCTATTAACCATTTCATCTCCAGCTGAGAACTTAATCCAGTTTTGGTCAGATGTCTTCAGTGCCCTCCCCTAACCCCCCACACCTGCGCCCACTGGGGCTTAGCCTATGATGAGTTCTGCCGGAACACATGTTCTTCATTTGTGAGTCTGCGGGTGGCGACTCTACACTAATTTGAAACAGTCCCCGTTGACAGGATGTTCGCTGGCAAGAGAGGATTGCAGATCCTCCCAGGTACGTACCCAATTGTAGGGTGCATAGTGCAGGCAAAGAGAACGACACATGGATGGCTGCTGCAGAAAAGGGAAATCTGAGTGCTGGGCAACATTAAGCAGTCTAACCTGAAAGTACTTTTGCACTCGGTTGGCAAATATCCCATTGTTTGCCAATCCAGGCCCATCAGCAAGACCTTGACCTTTCAATTCAAGGTAGTTCTCCGCCCAGTGTGCTCCAGTTCCAATGTAAAAAGGGCAGACAGATTAAGTCCAGCATCAAGAACCGCTAAAGCGCTTGGCACACTTCTAAAGTTTAGCTTACAGTCTCTCAGTTCTGAGAGGTGCATTTTAGCATTGCTGCGTTTTTAGCAGTAAATATTCCATTCAATGTTTTGATGGCTTTGGTGTTTTATTCAATAAAGTATTTCATTTTGATTTATTACAACTTTGATTTTACAATCGTTGTTTTCCATCTCCTTTTAACTTTTTCAAACTGTAATGCTTTATCTTACTGTCCCTTCTTTTCACATGATGTGACCAAAATATTTTATCTTCATGGTAGCAATACCAGATGATTTTTACCTAATCTTAAAGTCACTGCTATGTGCAGCAATCTTACCTTCTAACCTGCTCTATTTATTTCCTGTTTTCTATGCCCTGCCCCTTAATGACCCAAGAAATGCAATAACATTATCGTACCTGACTTACGAGAGATAACTGCTAGGTGCCTTTGTATCCACAGGGGGGCACTGTGGTGCAGAGCCTCTGTGAAGACACTTTGACTCGGGTACAAACTTTACCAAGTTACAAGTAAGAAACACTTTAACCTTGTTTATTGATCTGTTTCTGTACAAATACATCACAAATATGAGATGGCAAAAAATCTTTACTGTGCACAAACATCTTTCCATCTCAAACTTGTTTTAATAAATATTTATTTTTAAATAGGAAAGTGGTTTGTTTTCAGCAGGAACATTTATCTTTGAGTCTACCTTGAGTTTCCTTTTGCATTAAAACTCTTGAAGTGGCATTCAAATCCAGCAGTGGAAATAAATACTTTTTTTTCTGATTCTTAACAACTATTTACACAATATTGTACATTAACTGATGAAGAAAATCTGCCATAGACTTGTGGGGAAAAAAAGAAAGAGACAAGTGGAACGTAGAAATGGTCAAGAAACAATCCTGGAATATACTTAATGAATGATATTTTAAATTATCACTTTATAACTGACTGAGCATATTACCAGAATCCTTCATTTTAAAGCAATCCGTCCATCCCTTGTTTTGAAGTTGCTGATTCTTGCACATGAAGGTAACTCACATTTCCAGCTCCCTGGGTTGAAACCCCATGCCCTGCTATTGCTTGTGCGGAATCTGCACCTTCTCCCCATGCCTGTGTGAGTTTTCCTCCGGGTTGTCTGGTTTTCCTTGTAATTCCCAAAAGATTTGTGGGTTATGTTTATTGATTTTAAAGAGTAGTGTGATGGATATGGCGCCTCCAGTTCTACTGGGACAGGCCGTGACCCTGACTGGGGCTAAGATTTTCTGTTATGCTACTCCAGTAGAGATTCACATGGAGGCCTTGGGCCTATCACAGCCACACCAGGCACAAAGCACAAAACAGTACTGGATGGGGTATCCGTTCACTGCCGTACACTCACCAATTCTTACTCCTACAGGGCCCGTTCAGAGTTACCAGTCAAACTAATGTCAGATGTGGGAGGAAAACCCCCAGAAAAACGTCTAGAGATGCACAGAGAACTTCACACAGAAATGAGTAATTATATTGGGGTTTGAACCCAGGTCCCTGGAACTGTCAGGCCACTAAATATTAACCCTCTAATAATTTTAAAACTGCATTAAAATAATGAAATCTTTTAAGAAATGGTGAATGTTTAAGGCAAAATTTATGTTTAGTGTGACACAAGAAATGGAGGTATTTTCAAAAAGTGACAAGCCCTTTTGAACAGGAGGAGTTTTGCTGGCTGACTTTGCCCGATATTAAGACTGTCTGCTGAGATATAAAAAACATATTTTCTTTCCTTTTTGGCTAAAAATCTAAAGAATAGACATATTAACAACTAAAGAGTAACTGCAGCCATGACTGTAACCAGCAGAAATCCAAAGTTGAATTGAGAGGAGAGCACAAAATTGGGCATGAGGGCAAACATCCACGTATGGCATAAATAACCTCAGCTGACCTGATTGAACAAACACTTACGTGAGTCTAAATAGAATCATATTTAAATAAAGAATAATTCACAAATATAAAAATATCATTTATGTAAAATAATTCTGTATAGAGATGATTTTTTTAGCTTCTCTGAAGCACATGTTCAGCTTACTTTAGTAATCTAGGGTGTCCTAAAATAATGCTTCACATTTGCAAAAATAAGTTATAAAAATGACATTATATCTAAAGTATGGCAAAAGGCAACGAGAGAAATGTGATGGCATACTGATGGCCCCTAAGCACAACAACGAAAGAGCAGCATGAAAAGGGGAACGACACCTTCAGACCATCGAACCAGCCAACACTGCAGCCATCTTCAAACCCGACTGAGCCACTCAATGTGGTGCTGCTCCAGAGCCTAACACGAGTGAGGAGGTAAGACTTCTGAGGGTGCCATTTGACTTGCGACCAGAGTAAGTCAATTCCAAATGTGTGAAATTCAAGATACAGTTCAATTTACAAAGGAACCATGTTTTCAGCCTACAGCTGCGAGGCCATTTCTTTAGAGCACTTTGTATGTTCTCAGTTGAAAGTTGCATTTAACATTTACCAGATCCTCAACGTTGTGTATTTTATATTTACTTGTTGTTACAATTTTTTGCAAAAAAGTATGAAAAGGTGATAACCTTTAAGCAAGAGTGGTAACATAATTTTAGGACACCCTGTTTTATATGAACAGTCTATAGTGTAACTAGTCATGATTAATGTGCACCATAAAGGTTGCCAACTCTCATTCCATTCTCACCTCCAGTTCCACCGTGAGTATATGGTAATAAGGCCGAGTTACACTGTGTACTTAGGCAGGCCATTACAATGTAAATACAGTACACTATAATAAGAGAAACCTATGCGTTGCTAATAATTGACACACCCATATACAGCAGGTGGGCATTTACACTACCTTAATATTTTGTTATTTAGTAGCAAGCGGGCGTCCTGTGAATAGGTGGTTTCCGTATGGTTTTATTTAGACGACAAACCCAGGATCAGAAAAAACAGAACAGAAAGCAGTCAGGCATTGAACTGATATGCCACCTGCAAATGACTGGGATGGATGTGTTGATTATGCCTTGAAAGGGTTAGTAAAGGATGATGTTTCATTCCTCTTAGTAACAAATGTGTGCTGATATCTGATGGTCATCACCACTCCTCTGAATTGTGTTGGTTTATATATTTTTTTAAATGTTGTCTTATTTTTTTTTTTTTTATGACATACTTATTTAAACAAGGGTATAACATCCACAATGTGTGTTAATGTACCTGGGAATAACTCCTCCTTGTTTAAAATTAGAGGGTGGTGCAGTACTAGCAGAATAAAATGAGTACGCACTGATTTGACAGAGCAGGAAAACACCTCCAGAATGAAAGATGTCCGAGCCAAAAAGCAAGGGAGCAAATCCTCCATCGTTTGCGAAGAGCAAAGATGAGAGTAATGAAAACGCAAGTGCCAGACACCTACACATACGAATGCATCATTAGCGTTTCTGGACTGTGAGGACGGGTCCCAAATGAAGGCGTGCAACTATCTCATGCTTTCTAAAGGCAAGAATTGCCTCTACTAGAATTCACTCTAACTTGGTATTTAAAATGAAAACTCTGGCCAAAGTAACAATATGTAGGATGCCACCTGATGGGTCTCTTGTCATTCATTAAAAGGTTTTGCGAAATATTCATTAAAAAAAAAAAACAATTTTTCAAAGAGTCCATTTGACTCTCTGCCAGACACGATGTTTTCAGCACACCTAACTTTTCAAAGAGCACAAACCCCTCTGATCACATGTAACAAATACAAAACCAAATGTATATCCTCCTGCAGGGTGCGCAAGTTTGTGTTGTGAGGTGGTCTGCAGTGAAAGCAGCCTGGAGTGCACATGTCCAAGAGTCCGATCTCCCTTGCCTCATCCACAATCCACAGTCTTTTTATCCCTTTAACTCTCTATTCAGTCTCCTCCAGATGAGAATCGGTGCTAGTGACAGCCACAGGCCCGGACAACCATGTTACGGTACTTCTTCAGAATGACATTGGAGCTGTCGTCAAAGTACAAAACAGAAATGGCATGCAGCTGTGTGGGTGCACAGCAGGGCTTTGGAACTGTTTCTGGGTTAATGAAGTGAACCTGGCAAAGAAGAAAACAAGACATTGTAAAGGAAGAGGAGAATGGGCTGAACATACAGTACGACAATTAAGCTGTCAAAGAAACTGAAAAAATACAATTAAAAGAATTCTGTGGGACTCAGAAGGGGTTTAAGTGGGCCTGAGAATACACTGCATTACAATTCGGTGACATACTCCAGAAAGCTGGACTGAGAAGACGAAGAGTGTTTTAATACCCTCCTAGAATCACTGCTTAAAACAAACAAATTGACGTTAGCATTTGTATAAAATTAGAAGAACAAAAATAACAACTAAACACTGAATACATTGACACTAAAAAGTACACACCCTTTTTGATCTGATCACATTTTATCGTGTTATAGAGAGGGTCATGTACAGAGTACGGTGAAATGCTTAGTTGAATGTGGCAGTCAACATGTAACATACTGCCACTCTTTGGCCCAATGCTTAGTAACTCTGTACTGGTATACTAAAGCATTGGGTTTTTTGAAAATGTAAGGTTTTGCTTTGATACAAATGTAGTGTCGTCAATTCATTACAGAGTTATTGAGTGAAATTAAATTTTTATCTGTACGTTAGACCAACACGTAGAAGGCAACTACTAAACTACCTTACCTAACAAATGACCGTGTATTACATTAGGAGTTTGTTCTACAATTAACACAACAAAAATTAAAAAAAAAAAGATACAAGAAATAAATGACATACACTTAAAATATAGCATGCTACTGCAGATATGGAAGTTAGCACTATAATATATAAATAAGGCAGCCAACAAACACAACAAGCTGTGAAACCTGCCAAAACATTGTAACATTCCCCAGTGTGTCTGCTGATTTATGGATTTATCATGAAATTAATCGTGCAACAAATATCAACATTACATTTCCATAAAATGTATTTCAAAATGTCAGCTTTAAAAATTTTCTTGTTTCTGAAAGCCAATTTTTCATGATTACAGAGGACAGGATGAAACGTCATTTTTCTTAATTACTGTTCTTCAGGATAGTTAATAAAAAGCAAGCCTCAATTTCCTGAACCAAGAACACATTCGTACTGGGAGTCCCACATTGATGTTTAATTACGTTCATTCATTATTGAATCCCCTTAACGAATTCAGAGTCGCACAGGCTGGAGCCTGTCTGAGCACAAGGCGGGAACAAACCCTGCAGACGGGGCATCTCGTTGTAGAAGCACCCATGCGTACACCCGCACTCGCTCATATTGGGCCTGTTTAGTTTCACCAGTCCACCTAACATACGTTTGGGAGAAAAACCTATGGAGACTTTTGGAGAATGTGCCAACCCTTCCAAAATTTTAAAAAGTTACAATTTAATGTTAGATAAACCTACCATGAGGGAGATCCATAATTTATAAATAGAGATCTTAAAAAAAAAATGCACCACTTCAACAAGTTTCTGAAGGACTAATTACGAGAAGGCTTTCAAATACTCCAAAGAACACTGTATTATAAATAACTAGGGTGAAAATGAGAATTTGTGTGGAGCAGGAAGTTCTTCAAAAATTGAAATCTGGACAGAAGAATATAGAAACTGTGCATAATAACAATTACCTTAGTGCATAACAGAAATCGATAGAAGGATGTGAAGGGCATTGTTTAAAAAAAAAAAAAGGAAAATTTTGCTACAGATATCATCAATGGAAGAGCAACTGGAAGACATCAACTGCTCCACACTTTTCTTACACTGGAGGCAGTATCATATTATAGGGATGATTCCCTGTTTTAAGACTGGGAAGATTTACAGTATGATACGGAAACTCAAAATGTATGCAGCAAAGAAAACCCTGCAAAAGACTTCACATGTGGGAGAAGAATCAACTGGTATTGTTACACTTGGATGGCTTCAAAACAATGCAACAATTTTCTGGAGCTGTCCAGTCAATGACTAGACATCAATCTAACTGAGAATATGTGGGTAAAGTGATCATTTATTGTTCATCCTTGCCAATCTTTGGAAACTTAAGCAAAGAAGACGGAGATAAAATGACCATATCCATATGCCTAAAAAACTTGTGGCAGTAAGGTCTATCAAAAGTGGCTCCACAAAATATGGACTTCCAGAGGTGACCACTTACAGAATCGCTCATTTTCTTCTTTTTTTTTTTTTCCACTCTAGAAGAGTTTAAAAATGAATTTACTTTTCACTTTGTAACTAAAGTGTTATTTTGTACTTATAAAAAATCAAGTGAAATACTACACCATTCCATGTAATAATAGTCAACAGGGTACTTTTTTTAATATAAAAAGTTCAACTTACTAGTGTTTGAACAATAGCATGGTTGGTGGCATTCATATAGGAGTTCAAAGGAAAGGCACATTCGCCCTCACAGTAATAGGCTGCATAGCCTTCAGGAGCAATAATCCAGTCCTAAACGAGAGTTCAAGCAAATAACAAGTGAAAATGAAAGATATTGGTTACAAAAATATTTAAAACTGTTAATAAGTGAAAAAAAGAAGGTGAAACGAGTTCAAAACATGTGTTACCTGCCATCCCAGATCACGGAAACTGACGTAAAGTTCATGTTTTTTGCATGCCTGTCGTTGATCTGCACTGCTGTTCTCTATAGAGGAGGAGGAAATGAAAAACATTGGGTATTAGCCAGTATCTCTGATGAGGAGCTCACTTTGAACGCCGCCAGCTTCATAAACAGCTTTGTTACACCTGCAAACTTTGGAGCTGGCAGACAACCAGGCACCAGTGCTCTTGGCACAGCTCTCCTGTTAGCACATCAGAACAAATATGTCAGGGTTCATAATAATAGCAGTGGGGTTAGCCAGATGTTCAGTGTGACGAACAAGACAGTCAAAATATATGCCAACTGGGAATTATATATTTTGTGTTCATCATAACTTAAAGTGGATTAAAAGTGAACGATAAAATAGTTATAACTGCAAAAGAAATGAAAAAAGGTCTAGTAGACAATTAAAATGTCCTGTTGTTTCACTCATGTATGTTATCTGCAGGTTTTAGATGCAAGACTTTCATCTTCATTCTATTTGCTTTGAAATGAAGATAACATTTCTCAATTACCATGCAGATCATGGCTTTCAATTGACTGCAGATGCACTGCATTCCACCTCAGTTGGCTTCAGGTGCCTAACATTTGTGGTACAGCTGAGGTTTGTGGGAGTTTCAGTGTTATGTGTTGATGTTGATGGGTTCGGTTGCATATGAAGTATGCTAAGATAGGTAAACTGAAGTTCTTGTAGGCAGATGCTTGCCTTATCTTGAGCAGGCTGGGATAACGGTAATAAAAAACAATGAGGGTCTTGAATGTAATCTATTCTGCTATAAATATACTGTATAAAGAGGTTAGAATGTGAAAACTACTCCAGAGAGCTAACTGGAAGTAATCTTGAGGTTTTAGAGGTCAAAAAGGTGTCACTAGGGGGCAGTAGACCGTTATTGTATATTAGACCAAGGACTGCTCCCTTTAGCCGGCAGTAAAGAAGGTTGATGAGTGATTACTTTTGACACCATTTGTATTTAGCAGTTCCTTTATAGTTACATCTAGTGGA
Source organism: Erpetoichthys calabaricus (assembly GCF_900747795.2). Classification (NCBI taxonomy): domain Eukaryota; kingdom Metazoa; phylum Chordata; class Cladistia; order Polypteriformes; family Polypteridae; genus Erpetoichthys; species Erpetoichthys calabaricus. The sequence goes on from NC_041403.2 coordinate 118,961,814, forward strand.
GCTGGAAGGAAATTTGTCATGCGTTCTGTTCTATATGCTTAGTGGTTTCTACCTGTCTAAACAATAAGATTATTAAATAAAAATAAATAAAAAAAGTCTGGCATGTACAGTGCTTTAATGGCTACTGTACATGCCTTGGCAGTGCAGCCTCCTTAGCAGAGGCACAGCAGTGAAGACAGTTCTCGCCTACCTGCAAAGCTAGAAACCCGCAGTGCTTCCTGTGTCTTTGGACTCTTTGAGCGATTCTGGTTGCGTTGCTTGCCAGGTGCTGAGCGAATACTGCGAATGTGAAGCTCAGTGGCTTTGAAGAAGGCCACCATAAAAGGCTGCTTATTTTGAGGGCCATGACGTCCGATCAGACCTCCTATCTTGGGATTGATACTTTGACCTGCAGAGCAAAGCAGAGAAAAACTTACCTCTGTAGCACACATTAAATGTAATAAAGTCAGTCAGAAGTCGCTTTTAAAACATAAATGGAAGTACAGAAACACTGTCATTGCTCTTGGCTCTTGGGTAATGACTTCTGGTCAATATGCTTAGAAATGGCTATACAGACAAAATTCTGGTACCTACAGAATGCCTGGTGTGGCAGAGTTTGTCTGTATCCAGTAAAACTAATTTGTCTCAGACCAGTGTCATTTATAATTATTTATCATTATTATTGTTTGGCAAGTTAAGGTAGCTTACAAAATCAATGTACAGTACATACAATACATTTGAGTCACTCAAACTTACAAAGTTAATAAGCAACTGAGAACAAACTTTGAAGTATAGCACAAAAAGCTTAGAAGTATGGTTCTAACAGTTTAATAAAGCAAAAGCTGACTGACAGTTGATAGGAGGTACCTTATCAGTCGATAGATTATTTGTAAATAGGTGCCTGAACATCATCTGATGACATTTGTATACCAGCCAGGTAATCTGATCACAAATGGTGCAAAAGCACAACACATTTATGTTATTACCACCTTCAGTGAAGCCTCATTACTGCTTTTGGGGGATAGTGGACAGATCATTTAAAGAATCTTCGTTATACTGAGCATTTCTGGATGTTGCTGTTCTTACTATTCTGAATCTTGATTTTGTTTATTAACATTAGTACATTTTTGATTATTCATATTAGCATGGGCATGACAGAAAAGAACACTCATGGAAAAGATGACATTACCTCTGAAGCTACGTGATTTGATAGTTGGTACAGCTACATAATGACACCATGGCACTGTGGGGAGAATCCTAAATTCTTTATGGAATCCTTTCCTGAAATTTGGGATTCTCTCTCTGTCTGGGTGGTTTTCCCTCCTTGTACTCCCACTTTCCTTCCACATCCCATTTGTGTTAGGAAAACTGGTAACAGTAAATTAAGTGAGGTGTGGGTGTGTGCTTGAGAGTACTTTGCCATGGAATGGTGCCTCATCTGGGGTTGGCTTATATCAGTTTGTAGCTGAATAGATTTTGGCTCCATGCAAATCCTGACCAAAATGTGTGGATTAAACAATGGACGAACAGATGGGTGGTAAGGCGGCAACAAGCACTGTGCGCATGCGCACAAATGCCAGATATAACCTACATCCCTTTTGTAACCACAGTATAGCTGGCAATATAACAACTGCTGACAGCAACCAAAAAAGAACTGCCCTGCCAAAATAATTGTGCTGTGGGTTTAAGTGTACATGATGCCAGGCTCTTTGTCAACTCGCATCACTCCAGATATACTCCTGTGTGTAGTTTGTATTCACCACTTGTCAAAACAGTTTGCATGGACACATCCAACATTTGCTTGAGCAGTATTTGAATCAGTGGGCTTTATTTTTTCTATTGAATGCCCACAAGTATAATATGTTGTACAGCATGTTTATTTTGGGGAGTAGGCCAAGACTGACCTGAAAAATGCTGTGCAGTAGTGAAATTTCTTTTTCCATCTCATGTTTAATGAAGACCTTTATGTCAGACCTTCCAGCTAGACTTTGACGCGTCTTTAGCCGGTCTACAAAGCTTCTGAAAGCCACACCGCCAACACAATGACAGACCTGTTTTTATTTTGAAATCCATCCATCCTCACTTTCCCCAAAGTGCAGTAGTGTTATGAAACTAACGATGACAAACATGTGTTCATTTACATGTCAAAATCAAACTCCTGCATGCTTAAAAGAAATGGGATACATGACCCAAAAACGGATCTGGTATGTAATTTTAGTCAAGTTCAATATCCCTGACATAAGGGTACTACATGCTGTTTGCTGTTTGTTATACAGCAAGTGTCACGTATCATATCAGAGGGGTAGCGACTAACTTTGTTTATCAAACATTTACACTTTTGACAGATAATGATCTCCCCATAATCTTCAGGGCCTTTGAACACCTAAGCTTTAAACCTGCATCGAACTCCATCATGCATATTAGATCGTGCTAGGTAGGAAGTAGATATGTTCACCTAGTGTCGAAACTGACGACATATGGTAAATATTTACTGGACAGGATTTTACAAAGATATTCACCCTAAAAAGTTTAGTTCACTCAGAGGAAGCACTGATGGGTATTTCAGTTCCTTTACTGGTTCTATTCTTTTGAACTACTTGTTTAAATGAATCAATGCATTCGATTTGTGCGATTTATCAGTAAATACAGTAAAGAAGACCCTTCATGATCCTTTGACTGAGTCACATATATATAATCAAATAGAGCACATATTTTTATATATATTAAATTGTGCATTAAATATTAAAACATGCTGATAATTCATATTGTATATTTTGCTTGAAAGCACAAAGCATGATGATATAAGAAAGATGCATAAATACAATAAGACAATACATTTAAGATTCATAAGTGAACAAGAATTGTTTGACTTCTTAGTAGGTTATGATTCAGTTTGCAATCGTAGTATGACTGATTTGTGGGTAATGACTCAGTTCAGAATTAGATGAAAGAGAATCGAATGACGGGTTCACGAGTGCTGATTCAGTATTGATTCACTCGAAACTCAAAAAGAAAAATCAGTGAATGATATACACAGGTCCAGTAAATGCACAAATGGACTGTAGTTACATCTTAAAACACACATTTTAGGTTGAAATGCAGCTGTACATTGGCTGAATCAAAGTGGGAGTGTAAGTGAATGTGTTATTCAGGGCTGGTTCAAGGCTTGTGTCTCCAATAAATGCATTAGGGAGAAATTGGGTTCATTAAAATAAAAGTGTGGAAGGATGTCTGGATGAACATTACACTTGCGCTAAACAGCATAGTAATGAACCTCACTGCCCTGGTCTTGAAACACTTGTGTGAGTGTGTGTGTGTGTGTTACAGGTGGCTCTAAGAACATTGTAAACAACTTGAACTGAAAGCCTGAGAAAAGAATTAATGAAGCAAAATACTCCAGACTCCAGTAAAGAAAACAGCATTCATCTTGTGTAACAGAGCAGGTCAGCCCAGCAGTAGTGGATTGTGTGGCTCAGGTGTTTGTTATTCCCCCATTGGCTCAGTTCCAGTCATTGTTTCTTAGAGGCACTGCTTGGCACAGACGACTGGCATGAAATCGGAGAGCAGGTGTAGGAATTTCCAACAGTAAAATACCAAAGATCAAAAAGCTATTAGGATATAATGTCACAAGAAAAACAGAAGCAGGCATCTGCGTCAGTATTACTACAAATCTTAAGAAAATGTCCTCATAAAGCTGGGAATGGTAAATAAGAGGAATTACATCTACTGAATCCTTGAATGTTTCAAAAAAAACTTCATGAGAAACCTCCAAGATTAAGAGTCTTTTTCATGCTACAACATGACACTGCAATATTTTGTTTGATGCAGTAATTTTATTAGCATGAACACAAAGCTTGTGTAGTTAAAAGGCAACTTCCAGCCCGCACACTTGATCTTCCTGCCGACATCAATCAGGGATTAATCAAACTATAAAAAGATCAAGTTCCTCCGGCATGCTATAATTGCTTGAGGAAAGCAAAAGCATGAGGATGTGTGCAGACTTCACAGCAACCCGTAACTCCATTTTAAATCCGGCCATAAAAAGTTTCTATAAAAGAGTCAAACTGAGCACAGACCCAGGCCTCTTGAAAAAGATGAGTAATTAAGCCACACTTTTCTAAAGAAAGACTTTACAAGTTGAAAAAATGAATAGAAAAGCTTTGATTTTGTAAAAAAATGTCTTTTCAATTTATTTTAAATTTTCATGTAAAGAATTCACAACTCTACCTCTTGATATTGCCCTGTAGTAGGAAGAGCAGTATGCAAAGACAAAAGAAATTCTCCTGTCACTCTGCTGTTTTACTCCATAATCTGAGTGGACTATAACCAGTGACATCAAAAATTACACAACATTCTTTTAACTTTAGATTCCCTGAAATTTACTAATGCTTAAGGAACATACCGTCGACATTTTCCAGGACAAGTTGTAACCCCAGATTATGCATCGGATTCAGAACCCAGTGGTTGCTGGTGGCAGTAATATCAAACACCAGCCAGCCCTCCTCAGCAGCCCAGATGACTCGGGAATCCAGAAGAAACAGTTGAGAGTCCCTGAAATTATAACATTTATGTAAAACAAATGGTAGCAATCCCCCCTACCCCCAAGGCCCCACCATCATGACCTTGTGATGATCTGATCAAATTATCAATTATGGTATTGTATGGTCAAACAGATTCATGGTTGTTTCTTCTGCACACATTAAATTGGAAGTAGGCAGTACAAAGGATTGACTTCACAATAAGGAAGTCCAAAATGGAAGATAAATATACCTGTCAGAGTGCTCAGGCAAGACCTGGTAAATGCTGATCTGGAAGGTCTCGTTTTCAAATCGCTCATGGATGAAGTCTTTGTATATACGGAATTCTGCAGCTGTTACTGCTTCCCCTTCTGGAATACGGGATAAGTCGAAACGAAATTCACGATGATGTCGTTGCACAGACTGAAATTCCTTATCGTGTTCCACTGTAAAAAGAATGATTGTTAGTTTCAAGGGACTCTAATGGAGAAGTAAACTTGAACAGAATTCAACATGTTGATTTATCAATGGCACCCACTTCCCAAGACATCAGAAGTAAGTAGGGCAGCAAACTCCATTCAAAGAATACGGTTCATACTGTTATTGAAAACAGTTCATTACAGAGGATACAAGATTTTGTTTAACTTCTTTATCATAATCATGATAAGTGCACCATATTAACATGTTCAAATTCTGCATCTGGTGACGTAATCATTATGGAGTCTGGGTCCGTTTCCAATATTTTATTCTAAATGCTTTGCTTTACCTATGTGCTTTAAGGGATGAAAATGGCAGAGGGTACCTGTGAAGTTCACATATCCAAGTCCATCCCAGCAACCCAGTTAACATATGTGCATTTAAGGCTCATGGTAGCTTTGTGTGCGGAGTTACACAATTCAACCAGTAGAAATATCAAGTTTACCACATATGTCAAACATACCTAGTAAGCTTGAGTAAGCCATATCAGAATATAAATTAATGAATGGATCTGATTTGATTTTATTTAACTATGGCTGCTGCATTTTCAAGACAGAGGAAAACATAGAAGGGACAAAGATCTGGAAGTCCATTCATATCGAGGAGTGAAAGTGTTCCCATGCTTCAGTCAACAATAATCTACTCCCATTTACATCATTTGTGTTATTTGCACTCCTATCAGGTTGCTGGCTGGGAAATCTTGTCAACTAGCCATAAAGAGAACCATCAGAATTGTTTTTAAAGCATGACAAGGGCCAGGCAAAGAGCACCCGGGAGGCCGTGGTCTTTAACACTGAGGAATCTGGAAGTTTGTATGTCAACAGCTCATTTGTGGCTCATAAATCTTTCTGAGATTTGAAATCAACTAAAAACTAAATAAGCTTTATTTCTTCTGATGTCCCAGCAGGAATAAACGTGCTGATCTGCAATTAATCTGCTTAAAAGGCTTTGCCCAGTTAATCCCTGTAGGTTTGACCTCCTGTATTTTCCTCATTCCTTCCTTTGACATAACACATTCTGAGAAGAAAACAAGACCTTTTTTTAATGTTATGTTGTAAGTTTAAAGAAGCAGAGAATAATGGCTGATGTCTGACACCTTAAAGTCAGAAATCCAATCCAATAATGCGGATACATGAAAGAGTTAGTTTGCTGGATCCGTGTTTCCCCTGAAACTGCTATTGAACCTGAATAGGAACAATGAGCTACTGTCTCTGCAAGGACTCAGTGGAGTTTTGATACCATTTCAGGTGACAAACCAAAAAAAAAACTACTGGACTATTAAAAAAGCTAACTACTCCATTTGAATTGTACTCATAATAGAGAGATAAATTTGGTAGAAAGATATTTTGTGACCTATAAATCCATTTTCTTTCCCCAAATTACCAAGTGAAAGGTTTCAGGGAGTTTACACCGAAGTCCAGCAGCAAACAACATATGGAAAGGACTGAACCTGCATAGGGTGACAACCTTGGCAAAGTACGCTCTTGTAAACGGTCAGTTTAGAAGAATACCTTTGAGATGTTGGAAGAAACTCTGGTAAACCAAAGAAAACATGCATGAACACAGGGAGAGCTTCCAAATTGTATACTTAGGAATGGATTGTGGGTCCAAAGACTGTGAGGTAATGACACAATCTGAACCACTGTGGTAGACCTAACCCATATGATTAAAACAAAATGTTTATTTGACCTCTCAAGATCCAAATTATACTGTGTCTTTGATAAAAGTTTATCGCTACACTTTTTACCTGGTCTGTACCTTGTCTAAAAACAGGGCTCCAGGCTACTTTTCTACAGTACATGTTACCCAATCAGTCTCTGCTAGTCAGCTAAGTACATTCAATTTCACCTTGAGATGTCAGGTAGACTGGCACGATTGTAAAGGAGCAGCTAGTTTACTGAACTTAAAAGCACTTCTCCCGCAGCAGATCCAGGTATACAATAAGGGCTGTGTCCATTTTGGAAAGAGATGAGCACAGATCAGATTACCTCTAGTTAAGGTTTGAAAGCTCAGCCATCACGGTGTTCAATTCCCTTCAGAACAGAAGTGTAACTCCATTGTCTAGCACTCTCAAAGCACTCACAATGATTGCATATTCACTTAACTTAAGAATGCCCCCTGTCCATTTTGTCACTTAAAACCTTGGTCACTTAGGGATTTCCAACAGCGCTATCACAGGTAATTAATATGCCTGTGCATGAAAGATCATGCAAATCCCACAGGGTTTCTCCAGTACCCATGCCACTGCCTACATCACTTTCATATTCAACAATTCAGTCTTGAACACTGAATCTAAGCTTTTGTCAGTCTGGCTCTGTTTAAAAGCAACAACTTAACTTGCTCATAACAGTCAGGCTCAAATGCCAAATGTCTTTAGAAAAAGAAAAGAGGCTTAAGAAACTTGTGCTTTTAACTCCTTTCTGAGAGTTATGTCACAGCTGAATTTTGTTTGTGGTAAAATCAACAGGTATTGATATTAATGTGTCACTCGAGTTTTTGCACACTAATAAGAGACAGCGCAGACCGACTGTGCCCTTTGACAGATTAGTATGCCATCCATGGTTGGTTCCTGCCTTTTGCATAATGCTGCCAAGATTGTTCTGGCTATCTGCAACTCAGTAATGGAAAAAACAAAAAGATAAAATAAATGAACGGAATGATAGTAAGAAATTACTCCAAGGTCTTTTTAAATGTAAATTGCTAGAAAACTTACACATCACTAACCTTTATTTTTAAGAATTCTAATTTCTTTCTTATTGAATATTGTTTCAGTTGAAAAGGAGAATAAAAATTACGTAAGGCACTCACAGTTATTGCACAGAAATGGTGAGATCTGAACCTGCAGCCTTACACCTTCGCCTCTACTTTAAACCAGTTAAATGAGACTATCAGCCAGAAATGATGTCAGAATGTGGGCGAGATGGCACCTGTGTGCAACTAGGCAAGCATGTCAGGTCCTGTTATATGCAGGACTCAAAAGATTCTTGCAGCAATGGATTTATCTTGACTGGTGGTATGGACTGCAGAGACGTTTTGCATGAATAGACAAGTGATACAAAAGATTCCCAGATACATGTTCTGTCACTTACCTGAGGCGTGCAGCCTTAAATTTAAAAAGAGAATATATTTCAAAAGGTAGTGTAATAAGTTATGTAAAAAAAAAAAAAACTATAAAGATACCAAACCTTTTAGGAATACAGAGAATCAATAATAAGCTGTTTAAAAAAGTAAAAAGGCAGCCTTTGACAGGTAGAAACACATTTACCAAAAGAGTTTAAAGATTTGGTGAGCTAATGCCAATGATATGTGGGATTGTTTCACACTTTGTGCAGAGCTTCAGACTCCTTCAACAGTCCCAATTATAGTAACCACCTTGTAAACTACTGCAGATTGTGAGCACAAAGTGTGGTAGATCAAAAAAGACTGGGGACATCACTAAAGGATAGGTTCCAACAGTTTCCATTTTTTATTATTTGTGAGGCTCTATGCTAAATAAAGCTTAGGATCCCTTATTAAAAAGTTACATTAGCATGTCCCATAAAGGCAGCAGCCTAGAAAAAGGGGTTGTGGGGATTTCCTACTTGGATTAATGATTGGTGTTACCTCCATTAGAGTCTTGAAATTCATTCAAAAAGCGTATCTGCCCCCCTTGAAAACATGAATTACTGTTATCAATGAGTGGATGGAGTTGGGGGCCCAGTCTTATTTGGAGTGTTGAACAAAACCAAAAGATCACATATGAAAAAAATCAACACGATTGAAAAGTGGGAAGGGGTTTGATGATGCATCCCATAGGTTGGTTAATGCACTGGTGCACTCCCCGACTCCAGAGCTTATTTTTCAGCCTTCAGTTCTCTATTTTTCCCCATTTTCCATGACAGGCTGAGCAGATGGGGCCACCCTGGTGGCTGCAGGGCCTTATACAGCTGCTTCGTTCTCTTATGCCTTGGGCTGGCTCCGGATTCCAACGTGTGAATAGAGCATCCACAGAAGGCTATGTATTTTTTGCAGTTTAATTTTTCAAAAGACTACGAGCATATTTGTTTATTTAATTGTTGATTCAGTTGCTGTAACAGCTTAATTTCCCTTTGGGGGGAAAAAAGAGCAACAAGCATCTATTTTTATACCATTTTTGCCTGAGCTGCGGTTGTTTCATATTGTTCTCTTGCATTTTTTTTAATCATTGCTAATAATTGTTTTAGATTTGCCACTACAAAGTCATTTCCATTTGCATTCTCTTCTTGATGTCCATGGTGGCAGTGATCTGCCTTGGAGGGACTACGTCATCGAATACGATGGCTCTATTGTCAGACCTCTTCTGTTCCAATGAAACTGACATCATTTGCTTACAGAATGGCTCTTTCTAGAATGCTGCTAACCTAAGAGAGTTAAGAATTTGGACTTGAACCAATCCTCTGTATGTAAAAGGTATTGATGTATATACTGTATATATATTATATACTGTCAGAAATGCAGGTCATATGTCACACATACAATGGAAGAATTTTATGGCCACATTATGGAAGGATTTTGTTTGGTAGTTACGTAGTCTCAGGTGGGCATGGTGGTGCAGTGGTAGTGCTGCTGCCTTGCTGTAAGGAGACAAGGATTCTTCTCTGCATGGAGTTTACATGTCTACATGGGTTTCCTCTCACTGACCAAAAATATGCAGGCTAGGTTAAGTGGTGATGCTAAATTGACCCATGTGTGTGTGTGTGTGTGTGTGTGCCCTGCAATGGACTGGCACCCTGTCTAGTGCTGTTCCTGCCTTGTGCCCTAAGCTGGCTGGGATAGGCTGCAGTGCCTGGGCTTTATTAAGCGGGTTAGAAAATGACATCCCACAGTCTCCTAACTATTTGTCCTTTCCACCACAGTCTGGAGGAACTGAAAACAGAGGAGACCCCTTGACTCCACCATTAACCCCACCTCTTCTTCCATTCATCACGACATAAAAGACCAGTGAAAGTAAAGACCACACTATTTAAAGAACAGATAGGAAACAAGGCACACCAAATGCCAATCATTTGTCTTTTTAGTGCGTAATATCCTTATTTTTCCTGGTGGCTAATAAAATGATATCCACCTTTAACCCCATCTATTTATGGCTGTTGATTTTTTTTCTGATTATTTTACAATATAATGTATGCTTCTATATATAAATTACATATATAATGTACTAACACAGTGAAAAGCCAGTTTGAAAACCAGGAAATGATGGAGGAAAAGCAATGTCCTTAAACTGGCAAAGATCAAGACCTAAAAAAAGTCACCTTGACCAAATAATGCTCAAAATGTTATACAAAAATCAAAAAATACACATACAAAGACTAATTTTTTTGAACAGTTTTCAATTTTTAATAGAAAGAATTCTTACACCATATCCACAGACTTGGAAATGGAGATTACTGTGTCACCATCTTAAAAATGGCGATGACCTCATACATTGGATGTCTGACGGTCATGGGAACAACCGGACATCCTTATCAACAACAAAAGACTTGCAAGAACATGGGGGAAAAATACAAAATGCTGGCAACCATAGTTTTCCAAAATACACTGAAAGAATAAAAATTTTACACAAAAACAAATTGTGTTTTCAAAAACTCTTAAATCATGAAATACTGAATGTCAATCATTTCAGTTTCAACCTGTTTTGTGCTTGTTGTATTTTATTTTTTAGATTATATTTGTGAAAACTGTACAGCACACTTGGCTTATAAGTGGAAGTGTGCTTGAAAAGAATAAACTGAACATTGAATATTTGAATAAAATGGCAGATGAGTTGTAAGAAGCCTCAGTGTAACTGCTACTATTAAGAACTGCATATGGGAGGCGAGACCTAAGAAATGTCAAGGGAAGGCATAGAAGTGGGTGTGCCAAAGAGTACAGTTTTGACAGCTGAATCCTAGAGCACCCAGCAGTTGTAATTATGTAGGATTCTTCATCACATTCTGTTGGTCCCATGGATATATTTATCAAGTCTGTGCAAATGGAAGAAGTGAAGCCAATGATGAAAACAATGCCATCTTGGAGTAATCCATCCATCCATCCATCCATTTTCCAACCCGCTGAATCCGAACACAGGGTCACGGGGGTCTGCTGGAGCCAATCCCAGCCAACACAGGGCACAAGGCTGGAAACAATCCCGGGCAGGGTGCCAACCCACCGCAGGACACACACAAACACACCCACACACCAAGCACACACTAGGGCCAATTTAGAATCGCCAATCCACCTAACCAGCATGTCTTTGGACTGTGGGAGGAAACCGGAGCGCCCGGAGGAAACCCACGCAGACACGGGGAGAACATGCAAACTCCATGCAGGGAGGACCCGGGAAGCGAACCCAGGTCCCCAGATCTCCCAACTGCGAGGCAGCAGCACTACCCACTGCGCCACCGTGCCGCCCTCTTGGAGTAATGCCAACCTAGAACAACTCTAAAGTGAAATAAATGTATAGATTCTTTCTGGATGAATTGGAAATGCTCCCCAGACATAGCAACAATCAGTTCCTTTTTGAAAGCAGCTACGGCCTGTCCTTCCAACAACTCCTATGACAGTTCCTAGTAAGTCCAGGACCAGACTTGTTTAAGTGGATGCAAGAGTAGGACAATTGAATGATCATAAATATCTCCTCTCATCACTTTGAGACAACATTATAAGCCACATCATAACCACTTGAGGAAAAGAAATGTTCCTTTAGCTCAGTAATGCAAACTATTTGATTTTTAGCAACCAGAGATGCAGCACTATATATATGGAAAAAGATGATCCACTGTGGCAACACTTAACAGGAACAGCCGAAAGAAGAAGAAGAAGAAGAAGAGATGCAGCGCTATAACAACTGCCATTGGAGGGTTTAGTATTTGCTGTGGGGTTTTCATTTACTAATAGCTTGTTCAGTGTTGCATATGGAACATTTCACCTTTAAAAGAGTGAGGTGAAGATCAGGATGAAACAAGACAAATAGCTTTGCCAAAGAGTTTGCCAGGGAAAAAATAAAAAGAGAAAGAAAATGACTTAATAAAGGGAAAATGAAAACCTGAAAATATGCCCATGTGCACATCTTTACACATAGTCAGACTCTTTCTCCAGCCTGTTTTGTACACAGACAGACATGGTTGTTGTGTCTCTCATTCTGTGGCACACTGCTCTATAATTTGCTGCTATTTCAGTGGCGCATGGAGGAATTTGTACAGGAGGACTCATTCAGATACACTTATGGGCGCCATCATTCATTATAAAGACAGTCAGAAAAGCCCTTTTGACAAATAATTAAAAAATGAAGACGCTTGAATGTGCTGTGGTTGTAGTGCAGGATTCCAGGCATTTTCACGTGTTACATTTAATGGGATAAGGGAGGATAAGAGATATGCTGTGCATAAAAGACACAATTTTATCAGAAAGGAAGCACAGAAAAACATTAAGCAGATGTGCTCCCGTGTAACTCAAAGTAAATTCTCTGGTCCCTCAACTTACTTTTAATTTCTGCAGGAACTCACATTAAAAAAAGGAGCTTTACATCATTTGGGAAAAAGGTTTAAAAAAATAAAAAGACCTCCCCCCCCCCCCCACCGACACAGAGCAAGTTTTTGAGATTCTGGTTGCGTGTTATGGTTCTACCAGGGCTCTGGTTTGTGTACTTTTAATATGTTGTCTTTGTTTTTGAATATTTTTTGGTTTTCTTTCTTTTTGCCATATATACAGTAATTCTATTTTAATGTTGTCTTGATTAATAATGATTTGATCTTAATTTTGTTAGCTGTTGTGGTTATGATGTTCCTCATCTTTTATATGGTGAACTCCCAATGGTGCAAGGCCCCCCTGACGTTGCAACTGTGATTTTCCCTAGCCTATATTAAGTAGAAGAGGTCCAAGAGGTGAGACAATAGCTAACCCTGCTTTTGTTGTTCGGCTCCCATTTTTGGATTCCCTTTATGGTCAGTGGTTCTTTTTGACTCTTTTTCCACGTAAAGAATTCTCTGTATGATCCAGTTTCTTGCAACATCCCAAAGATTAGGCAACTTTAGAATGGTATCCCCCAGTCCAGGGTTGTGTGGCAAGTGTACTTTGTGATGAAGTGATGATTCATCCAACTTCCCAACATATAAAACAGGTTGCAGACAAAAATGTAGAAAAACTAGGGGCCTCCACCCCCTGCTTGCTTCGCTCGCCAACCCCAGGGTTTGGTCCAGTGGAAATACAATTTATTTATTTTGTTTTCATGGGAATTGTTACATATGCATTATGTGCACTTTTTATTTTAAAACTTTTGTAAAAATTTCTTTAAACACTTTTGTTTTTTTAGGTCCAACATACTGAATATTTTAAATGTGGTCCATGAGACATGTGCTTAATGACTTTATGCCATAATTCAGGACAGGTTTCTCTGTTTGGAATCTCAGCACAGACAAACTGATCTACATCATCAGCAGTTAATAATTTATTTTGCAATGCAACCGATGCATTGGCAATCCTAAATTGTCCCTAGTGTGTGCTTGGTGTGTGTGTATGTGCCCTGTGGTGGGATGGCGCCCTGCCAGGGATTTGCTCCTGTCTTGCACCCTGTGCTGGCTGGGATTGGCTCCAGCAGATCCCCGTGACCCTGTGTTAGGATACAGCGGGTTGGAAAATGGAAAGATGGATGGACGGAAAGTAACCAATAAATGCATGTGAGGCAAACCCTGTTTTTGAAATTTGATGTTGTTAATGTATGCTCTGATTTGCCTGAACACCATTTCAAGTTCATTCAATAAAAATAAGACTTTCTGATAAAACAATCTACTTACGAAAGTGGGAATATCCAGAGCCGATGTAGCTGGTGGCATTGCTGTCAAGAATCTGCGGATTTCTGGCCATTGTGGATTGCACGTCATTTTAAGAAATAAATCTGGCCGACCGATAGTTCTGGATATTGCCATTGCATCATGATACAACTGTTGCAATGCTCTTGGACTACCTTGATATGATGAAGGTAATATTACTGCTTTACCTATTTTGAATTTGTCTGAACTATTGATATTTGGATTTTGAATGTGATCAATGAGCCCTTGCATATGTTCCGTTCTATTTTAGCTTGATTCAATTTAATAAAGAAGAGACGATTAGCTTCGACTTTTAGATACGCATTAATAATGTAATGCTGTGATAGACATTGAGATGATACAAGTGGGTTAAATACATGGGAACGTATCGCTAATTTGGACCCGAAATATTGTGTGGGTGTTATACGTTTTTCTGAATGCGTTTGTTTCATAATGTATGACCACCCTGTTTCGCCATCTGGGAAAAGCAAAGTAAAGAGTAAAGGATCTGAATGTGGCGATGTATTTGACAGAAATGACGAGTCGTGCTTTGCCTTTGGATATACACAAATATCTACTCTGTCTCTGATATCTCTGTCTTTCAAAATTATAATCTCTGACAATTCGTCACATGTTGGTTTATTATAAATGCGACTGTGATCTGTCATATTCAGATAGAAATCCAAGGCAATTTCTTTGTCCGTGTTCTCTAGATAAATGTTGTGTAAAGTGCAAGACTTTTGGACGTAGGGATTTGTATCCATTATTGGCTGTATACTGTAATTTCTAGTACGTCGGATCGTTTAACTCTTTTGATTCTATGTTGCATCGCTTCTCTGTGATCATAAGTATACAACTGACCAAATTGTGGCTTTTTGAAATTAAACTTGTCGTAGGTTTAATTGTTGCGGGACCACAGATTCTCATAGCATATGGTCATATTATTGTGTAAATTAACGTTTTGTGCATTGAATGATGCTAATGCGAAAAGGTTATTGTAGATGTGTACATCTTGCCTGTAGTGTTTGTGGATTTGCCATTCACCAAACAACAAATCTTTTAATTCTCATGGAACGCCTGTTCATTGGGAAGTAGCAGTACTTTTCATTGATGGCAACACAAATTCGCCGATCTACAAGTCTCCGACTTAAACTTTAAAGCCTTACAATATCTAAATACTTCCGACATATCACCTATGTCCATATATTCGATCAGTGTTTGCTGTTTCATTATTTTACCGAGTAATAATTTCCATTTGTTAGTGCAAATGCAATCTGTACTGTCTTTTTTTTGACACTTTCGAATTTTAGTACTGTCATATTTTTGAACTTGCTCTGCATGTGTATGGCGCAACCGTTTTTGAAGTTCTACTGTGTCTCCAGCGCTTTTGGATCTGTTTTCAACGCGCTGCTCTTTCTTCTTCGCTTAGTTGTGGTCGTGTCATCTTCAACTTATCAATTGTTTTAGAGCTGCTCTTTCTTCTTCACTTTTTAGATGACCGTGATCTTCTTTGAAAATGGTTGTAAGTAGGGCAAATGGTTGTAAGTAGGACGGGGCAACAGCTGAGAGGTTACATGACCGTCATGATCTTGTTTGACAAGTCACCGTCTCACGGGAATATGCTTCCAATGGATGTCAGTATGACGAGCCTTGGCTGTGTCATGGGAAGTGAAAGTGTCTCTCTGTCTCTCTTCAAGATCACGTCTCGTCACAGGATTTTCTTTTATAATAGAGAGATATACGGTGGTAATTCCGCTCTACTAAAGGAAAACAAAACAGGGCATCTAATGAAGATATCCTTGCAGTTTCTCTGTATAACAGCTTTACAGTATGGATGTCACTCCATTAGCATCCTAATGACTGCATATGTCTTCACAGTTATCCATTAATTTAGTTATTCACCCCATCTCACTCCTCCAGTCTAGGTAAGGCATTCTGGTGCACCAGTTCTTTTGAGTCCAACTAATTTAGGGGCAGTAATCAGTAAACTGTATACAGCAATAGAAATACCCTATTAGTTTGTCAACCTTTAATAAGCATACAAAGTCAGATACCCTGTGCTTTCTACAAACAGATAACTAGGGATCTCTGGATCTGGATCTCCATGCATCAACAAAGCAGTGAATATTTGTGTCCAGTATATGCCCAGCTCTGTGTGGCATTGCCAATATAAACACATAATACACAGCACAGATCACAAAATATGTAAAATATCCCAAATTTAGGGGTTTCATTAACCTGTACAAACCATCTAAATAAAGTAAGATGTGCAATTTGCATGGGCATATAAAAAATCAAATTGTGAGTCAATCAGTAAACCAAGACAGCAGCAGATCAAAGTAATAACGGACACAAATACCACCCTTGCTAAACAGCATTGTCATGGTCCTGAACCCCATTAGTCCAGTATAGGATTATGGGGAGATGAAGCCTATGCTGGAAGCACCGACAAGTAAAAGGAACCGATCCTGAATGGAATGCCAGTCAGCACTTAAAGAGTCATTAAACTTTTTTGAACTGCTGGAAATTACTTAGAAAACTGGCTGAAAGACCAATGGTACAATAAAATGCCATCACTGTCCCCAAAAGTTACCTCTCCTTTAAATTCAAACTTCATCTGTTTCTATATATAGCAACATTCCCAAAAGGCATGTGTATCACATCCTTTTACAACAATATGTCTGGTAAAGCTCCTGCTCGTATTATTTACTTTTATCTTTAAAAACCGATCTGTCAGGTCTGAATATTTACTTGCTAAGCACACTTTTAGAGAACTGTTGACCTAAAAGACCGTTGAGGAACTGGCTTTCCAGGTGTGCTGGGTCATGCTCTGTGATGTAGAGAAGTCACTTGGCTCTTCTGAAATTGTTAAATTAGTGAACTAAATTCCATGATCTACAGTCGCAGTGACATGGCCAGGGGGTGGGGGATCCTCCAGGGCTTGGCCTCAAAAGGCCTGTGCTGGCAGGTGCTCAGTCTCGCATGAAAACAAGGACCTGCTATCCCAGCCGAAGGAAAAACAGGCCCCTTAATCCTTGAGTCCTCCCTCCTCATTAAATGCTCTTTATCTAAACTTCTGAGAACAGCTGTTCACAGCTGGTTGCAGCAGATTAACCCATTAGCGTCTCTATTGCAGCAAGTTGAAGAAATTCTTTGAAGAAGGAAAATGCATATATTGTTTGATATGTGCACTTTTTTTTTAGTTTTGTTTTTCTTTACAGCAGGCACAACATCAGAGAAATGAATGTTTGATTCCAGTGTCAGGTACTGCCTGGAATTTACGCATTCTTCTCGTGATCATATCGGATTTCTCCAGGTTCTCGGGTTTCCTTCCATGTCCTAAAACCATGCACATTAAGTTAACTGGTGACTCTAACCTAAGCCTATGTTAGAGAATGTCTCCTGCTTCATATTCACTACTGCTGGAATAGGCTCTGGATCAATGCAATACTATAAAAACAGAGCTGAGAAAATGGATGGATAGGGTGTCACAATTAATTGACGCAAATATCTGCCTTATATGGCACATGAACCAAGGTGGGTCTATATCTGGATTTTATTTCTACATCCAGTTTTCTATACAACAGTCATAAACACTGTCACTTTACATTTAAAAACTCCAGCAAATAACAATTATGAGATAAAACATTTGTTCATGTTAATGTGGAAGGTATATCAACATTTTAAGTAACATTAGTCAATTAGAAAGCTTAATCACAGTGTCTAGGTCAATCAGCTAGACAAGCATGAACTATACTGTTTACATATGTAAAGAAAGGGAAAATGTGATGTGCTCTAGATCTAGTTCAAAAGTATTGAGAAAATAGATTGAACCATGACTCCACTATGAACAATAATCACTGCTTTTAGAATAATAATCAGCACTGAAAAAAAGTAGTTTCTGAGCTTAGAAATGAGGCAAGAAGTAGAAGAAAAAAGTATTATCTGGGCATAAGACAGCAATTTGTGCGGAACAAAATGTATTTCTCATCATTCATTGTCTTCATATAGTAAAATTATCAATGATTCACTAAGACACTTAAATGTCAATTATTAATTAATGAGAATATTTTAAATAGAGCAAAATGGTAAATAAAATTTCTGAAATATTTATTTTTGCTGTATAAAATTTAATGTATTATTTGTTAAAGTGTACCTTCTCCTGAACGTGGTGTCCCTAATTGATGCCATATCCTATAGCTAGTGAATACATAATCATTACATTTGTTCAGTGATAAACCTCTCTGCAGTTACTCCGACTACCATGGTGATAACTGTATCATCCCCATTAGATGTAATATGTTGTTTAAAAAAAAACAGAAAAACAAAGTCATGCATGCATGCCAAGGGACCATTTTCCAGGCTCTATCAAAATAAGCATTAGCACACAGGGATGGGGGGCACTGTTGCTAACAGTACAGTATCTTCTACTTTGTCCTCAGTTCCGAGAAGGTAGCCAGAGAGGTAGACTGACCACTCCTTTGATTCCCAGAGCAGAGGGTCTACTGGAAGAGGAGGTCTCATTTAAAACAGAGCTTCATGGAGAACAGAGTTCCTGAGTGATATCACACAACTCTAGACAGAGAAATTAAAGTCTAGGGCCACTGCTGGCCATCTTTTTTGTTGTGCCACCGCACACTCCCTATTGTTTATGCCATTCTGTATTAAACGGAGTCACACGGTTGTTGCCCCAACATTCTTTTTGAATTCCTTTTGATTTGCACCGCTGGTCAAAAAGTTGAACAGGTAATAGAGTGTGTGAGCAAGTTCAGAGATCTAATATCCTTGGGTACTGATATACTCCCAAAAGGATACCAATAATTAACACTGAAATTGTGTTCTCTTGCTCCAAGATGTATTGCATGTCTTGCTCTCCACCATGGAGAGCCCAAGTTACCTCTGTTCTAAATGAATGATAAGCCAATGAATATGTTTTGCATAAGCCAACAGCCCTATCAATATAAGTACTTTTTCCCTGTCGTGTAGTATGTAAACGTTAGAAGAGAAATTTCTAAAACTACCATATTCAGGCAATACTGCTGCAACCTAGAATATTATATTCAAGCATATACATTTAATATGTGTGTGATAAATAATAATAATACAAGCAACACTGACTGATCTGCATTTTGTAAAGCAAATCCTAAAATAATGTAAAATGTAGCCCTTAAAAGGCTCTAAGCACCACTATCCAGAAGTTGCAGATGCGTACATTACACTAAAGCATAATCACACTGCTCTGTTCAGATCCACTTTACATGAGTTGGTTGCCTTTTTCACATATTCAAAGCATTCACAATTATACTAATTTTTAGACATCAAATTTAAAATCAGTATAAAATATTTTAATACAACTATTACAGGTCTAAAAATGACCAAATAGAAAGCCTGAGCATTTTCTAATCATTTACTCATGCAATGATGGACTGGCACTCCATCCAGATCTGGTTCTTTTTCTGCATCCTGTGCTGCCAGAGTGCTCCACCCTGCCTCTGTCTTCAATGTATGGCAGTTGTTTCAAATTCTTTAAGGCCAGTGCTTTGACTATTTGCTTCCACTCTTCATAATCCCACACTCTTATTAAGATTCTCTCATATTTTACAAGCCAAGAAAGCAGCTTTATTGTATTGAGCAATACTTTCATTTCTGTGATAATCAGAGAAATATGACGGCCTGTTATTATTGTATATCTGGCTGACATCTCTATGTAGGCAAAGAGGATTACAATTGTTTACATATATTGCTTTCCTTGACGTGATTTTACTGACTTGGTCCGTGCCACACAATAGCTTGGCTTGAACCAGAATCCCCTGGGTTTAAACTTTAAAGCACAACACATATTTACATTGTTCGTTCTCTATTCAGGTGGTCACACTGAGGTATGACTCTTTCATCCTTATGGACTAAAAGTCAGTGTGACGGTATACTGTAAGATCGAGTGACATCCAAAGTTTCTTTGAGATGTTTGTAGATGTAAAAGTATAACTTTCATAATGCTATCACTATGGTGACTTCCAATTTTTGCTGTTCATTGTTAATTTTTTTCCTAAAGCCCTCCTTATTCATCTTTTATATAGAAGCCGTACTATTTTTAAAACACAATTTTATCAATGTAACAAAAATTTCTTACAACCTCAAACTTTTCAAACTTTTATAACTGTTGAAAATGACAGTACCATGGTGTCCTGTTTTTGCTTATTGCAGGATTCTTGGTGGCAGGGACCTTAATCAAAAGCACTGTATGCTTTTATCTGAACCGATGAAACAGGTTTATGGGACTATAAATTTTCATGGCAACCATCTTGCCATACAAGTTGCAATTTAATGGCTGTACTTTGCTGAGCATCAGCTCTCCTAAATCCAACTTAATTCCTTACAAAAGATGTGTTTCTAAAATATATGTACAATATATGCTACAAATGTAATATATCACCCAGCACCGTCTCTGCCTTGCATACTGTAGCTTGTAGGTAATGTAATCAAGACCATATGCCTCTCACCAGTAGAGAGATCCTAGACAACTTCTTATAGTCTAGACGTCATCCACATCAAGACAAAGGTGTAGCTAGTCAATAGAAAAGTCTACACACAGATGTTATTATATTCACAGTTCTCCAAAAAAACTAAAGCATGCCCATAGAAAACTGAACTTTAAAGCACAGGACTTAAAATAAAAGATATTTTGCTTAACAGAATAATTCAAGGTACTGAACACTGAAGTTCATCCTCAGGATCGATGCTGACATGAAGTGAAGGATGTGTTACAAAAATGAACCCTACCGCCTGTAAGACCACCCACAAGAACGTTTCCTCTACGCCTCCATCTTTATGTACAATTTCCCTTTGGGAGTGGGGATTTCCGTAAAGGTATTTGTCTTGGCAGCACCTGGAAGCATATGTTATAGATGGGTTCAACTGAAATGGTGTAACAAGAGCTTAAGGAGTAGCATTACTTGAAAGATAAGATTTGAGATCAGTAGTCAGAAATCTGAAAAGGGTAAACTTTAGAAGCAAACAAATATGTAGCCAGAAGGGATGGCAGAAGCTCCAGAGCAGAAAGTACTAGTTAAAATGTCAACAATAATGCAGTTTACGAAGTCTAATCTTGGGATTGGCTTAAACTGGAAAAACTTTTGATTCTGTGTAGCACCTTCAGTGATGTAAAACACCTCCGGATGCTCAAGTACAGAAAATGTATGTAAACCTGAAGTGAGAATTTAGCCGGCAATCCATAGGTTTTATAGTCCACCACTAGATGACACTTTAAACAAGAACAATTCTGTCTATCGAATGGCTTCCTAAAAATCACATTTAACAAACAATTCAAATAAAGAGAAGAATAGGTCATACGTGGAGTGTGGACAGGATATGACTAAAAGTAAATTGCATTTGGGTAACTGCTAACAAAGAAAAATAATTATGTCTGCACATCATATAATTCACAGAACTGACATTCAGCGGACCCCCCTCCTGTAAATTCTATCAATGTAAGTAATAATATAAAAACTTCAGCTTTCCAGTTATAATCATGGCTGACTCAGTATATTCCGTATTTAAACACAGAAAAAGGATAGGAATTCAATTAAACATAAAAAACACTGAAAGTAATTTATTATTGGCAGCTACTTTCTTTTAAAAAAGGAATTACAGTATTTACTTTAGCTAGCAACATTGATTTGTTTGATGTATTCAGTATGTAGTGTGCTATAACAACAGCAGCCAGATAATCCTAATATTTAATCTCTGTCCATTACCATTTAAATTGGAATTAATACAATTAAAAATCAAATTAAAATCAAGTTTGTACAGTAAACATGCCGTTCAGGCTAATATCCAATATCTATATAATATATATGTGAGGCTAAGGGTCCTTGTATTTTGTGCTTAACCTGTGTTTTGAATAAACCTCAAGGTTAAAGTGTTGTGGAATGGTTTTCTCAAGGAAAAGCTCTTCAATGTATAATTTTCAGAGATAAATTTATTATTGAAAGTTATTTCAGTCACAGAAATGATTTCTGCTTAAAGACTATCATTTCTTTCAAACCATCTCTGCACATAATCAATTCACCTACTGAAAACATGATTAATGACTGATTGATTTATAGGTCTCTCAAGAATGTCTTCATTCCTACAGTTCCCATTCTTTGGTTCTTAATGATTCTTCCAACTTCACCAGATGTTATGTGTTATGTTATAGTTCTGTTAACTTTTCTTGTTCCAAATGGTTTCACAAACCCAAGCACCCCAACACTACCTCAGTAAAATGTGCTCAGAAGCTGGCGAACCCTGTTTTATTGTGAAGTAATGTATTCACTGCACCAAAATTCTGGGGGGTGGGGGAATCAGAGATGACATGTACAAGAATCTGCCATATACTGTATTTCCTTTTCCTTTTTAATCGTTTTAATGGTGATTTTAAGACAGCCTACAAATAAATGTAAGATGTGAGCAATGTGACATATGGGGTTCCTTTGTGCAACCCTTCGACTCCTTAATGTTCTAAAAACTTTCACAATAAGGTACTCTATTCTCATTACACAATATGGACATATTTTGCGTTTTCTCTTTCCCTGATCATTTATCCTGATCATTTTTACCAGTTATTTGGAATGCTGGGATTAATAATGTAGATTTAATAATAGATGATACCCATCATTTCAGCATCCACCGTCTTTTCAGGACTCATATCTATGAAGCATCTTGTCAGTTTTCGTTAATTATACCATGCTTAATGGTTATAAAGTGCAACAGGAGGGGACCCTCATAGAAACTCTCCATATCCAAGACACAAACAAAATAGTAAAAAACGGTCTCTTTCTAATAGAAACAAAAAGCAGTGCAAAAATAAATAATAATCCCACTGCCATGCAGACCTCTACTATAGAATGTAACCCTCTGTGTACTCTGTGTACTTTGTGTGGTGACCTGGCCACTTGTTCACTCCTCCAGGACCAAAAAAAGAATTCTATTCTTATGTTTCAGTCTCATACATGTCTGCCAGTAAGCCATTGTTACAACTCGCCTCTCAACTCTAGAATCTGAAGTGAGGCCAAGCTTAAGGCAGAAACTACGTACAGTTTCAGGAACTTATTAAGTGTAAATTTAGGGCATTTTATACTGAACTTTCACAGAAAATGCTATAACTGAAGTCTGAAATGAGTAACTAAAATAAAAAGGCTCAGAAGTTCTTTATTTTTCTATACAAATATAAATCATATCTTATAAGATCTAATATCTAACATGATGTGGTGGGTTGGCACCCTGCCCGGGATTGATTCCTGCCTTGTGCCCTGTGTTGGCTGGGATTGGCTCCAGCAGACCCCCGTGACCCTGTGTTCGGATTCAGCGGGTTGGAAAATGGATGGATGGATGGATATCTAACATGAATAGTTTGCAACAAATAGTGGTTAAAATGGTGGAGAAGATACTAACCCTACTGCCTTACAAATTCAGGGTCAGTGCCTAGTCCTGGTAATATCTGTGTGCAGTTTATACATTTATTGTTTTTTTTTGGTTTACTTTGCGTAATTTGGTTTCCTGCTATAATTTAAATCATGCCTGATACGTCAACTCTGTGCGTGTGCGAGTCAGGGAGCGTGTGCTCTGTCTTGTACTACCATTACATCTAGGGTTGAATTTGGCAGGACAGACTGTGTTATTCCTGTGATCCTGTAATGGAAAGAAGTGTAGTCATAAAGTGAACTTTGGATGGATAGTTAAATATGAACTGAGGCATTTTTTACTGATAAATGATCAGCAGGCTGCTAAGCTGCATTTTAGGTATTTCCTTAAGGTGATAATGTCAACACCCTGCGTTCGACAATCAACAGCACACATGACTAACTGTCCAAGTGGGAACTAACTGCCTTGTTTCGTCAGCAAAACAATTAATGTTTAGCAGATTTGGTGTCTAATTAAAAGGAAATGGGTGATGCAGAAAAAATGTCAAGATAAATGTCAGTAGGCAGCAGCACATTCATTCAATGCCACTCCTCAGATGTAATTTATCTTGTTTGCGACAATCGTGATAAGACAAAAAGCCAGCAATGCATTTTTTTATCACATCTTAGCTGAGGTACTGAGTGTATTTTACACTTGTAGAACTGGGCTGCCCAAAATGGTATGTATTTTCAGCAAATTTACAACTCACACAATAGATATTTCTACATAAACACAATATAAAGGACTTAAAATATTCAAGGGGACTTACAAGATTTGTAGAGTGTCGATATTTTTTGTTTCCTTTCTTGTTTTTTTTCTGCTATTATATTTTAATCTGCCCAATTACTTGTTATTGCATCTCAAATGATATACACCACTATTCTTCTTCTTTCGACTGCTCCTGTTATACAATTAGGTCCATAAATATATGAGTTGTTTCATTTAAAATTCATTGTGGTAATGTACAGAACCAAAATTAGAAAAAAGTTGTCTCTGTCCAAATATTTATGGACCTAACTGTATTTAATGATTTTTTTCCCCATGCATGTAATTTTCAACAACATTTCCTAATTCATCTTAATTTAACAAGCAATAAATATTAATATGCACAAACATCTCATATGATGATTGATTAATGGAGTACAACTGATAACTAAACACTTAGGAGCAATTACCCCCTCAGCAGAATGAATGTAAAACATGTCGTTTGAAATACTAGATCCACTAGTAAACAAAGTCAAAGTAAAATCATTTTCTATTGCGGTGTTGCCAGTTTTGGCAGCACTTAGGAGCAAAGCATTATTCAAATCCCTCACAAGGAAGCCTTGCACACATGCCTACACTTGCCGGGATAGTGGTACCATATTAACCTACCATACATATTCTTGGACACTAAATTCAAAAAGAAACAGGGAGAACATACAATCTTCATGCAGAAAAAATGGATAAGGAGTAGTGATTTAAGGCAAAGGTACACTTCCAATTTGAGCGGAGGAGAGATCACAGGAAGGTGCTCACCACTAAGCAAACCTGCGGTTTTCAATAACCACCAAAGTAAGGTGGACACTTAAAAATTAACCTGAAAACAGCCAAACATACATGACTAACTCACTTGGAATGACTGATATACATGTTGGAGTAAAATGTTAACACAATATTTCTCTAGCAGCCATATTGCTAGTGAAGGTAGAATATGGCAAATAAACATTATTCTTATTATCTTTAAGATGTGGGACACTATTGAGAATGATAGGAAGAAGAAGGTTTTTTCAGTGTATGTTACGGGATAAGGCACAAAGTTGTATAGTCTAAGCCTACTGAAAGGACTTTAAAGTGCAGCCGAGGATTTGCCTTATAAAAAAAAAAAATCAGAAGAGAGATGCGTATTTCTTGTTTTAATATTTGATTTTAAAATATACAGGTTTTTTTTTTAAATGCAACAGCCCTTGAATCTCATGAATACTATATAGACACACCTATACATACCTAATGCTGTTGTTTGTTAGTAATCAGGACAAGAAAATTATAGCTCGCCTTTTAGTATTAATGATGCTACAAATTGTATTATTATGTTTCTTCAAGCAAACACAAAGTGATTCTAATCTGCCCATACAAAGGCTTCAATAATAAGATGATTACAGCTCTGGCATTTCTTCTGTTTTGATGTAAAGGTTGGAGAGCTGAATTTAATGGAGTAAAGCCTTTACTGCATTTATTGTTAAACTGTTTGTTTTGGCAAACTGACTTCTAGTCCATACTGATCATTACAGGAGCACGATGGCAAGACTGAGTAATTAATAGACAATTAGAGGCACATGGGTTCAGGGGTTTCCAAAATGAACCTTCAGATGATAAGAAAGTGTGAAAAAGTGGGAATGAGGTTAAGGTGGTGTTTCTACTAGGTAACCTACTCACAGATTACCTTAATATTATATTAGATTATGGGACCAGTTGGTTTTATTGCTAAGATTTCTCAGAGCCATAATTAATAACAATAACATAATTAACAATTAGTTTGTTTCAACTAAATTTAAGAACACCATTATAATACTGTATTTCTTGCATATCACACAATTCAGTTGAATCAGATTAAAAAATTAACCCATAAGAAGCTGCCATTCAATCTTGTTTCCCACTTGACTACTGAGAAAATGCAATTGAACTATAACGTTTCCTAATTTATAAATTTAAACCACATTTATCTGTAAACTGTGCCAAAAATGAACAATTCTTATTAATGGAACTATACATCACTACCATTAAAATTTTTTTGACAAAGGGAATTAGTATAATGTTTGTTTTTTTTTTTCTCTTTGGACCTTGGCGCTTTGGGATTTAAGCTTAATCTCAAATCCCAACTAGAATGTATGGCTGGCAATCATCTAGTTAAAATATGGGGACATTACTTCATCTCCAACGCCAACATGGTCTTTTGACTGTGACAGTGGTTTTCTTGTTGAAGGTGTGTAACATTATAACTGACATAAGCATCAGTAAAATGAATTCTGAATGAAACACCTGTTGTAATCCATGAAGTAAAATGGTAAATCATCCATCCATCCATCCATTTTCCAACCCGCTGAATCCGAACACAGGGTCACGGGGGTCTGCTGGAGCCAATCCCAGCCAACACAGGGCACAAGGCAGGAAACAATCCCGGGCAGGGTGCCAACCCACCGCAGGACACACACAAACACACCCACACACCAAGCACACACTAGGGCCAATTTAGAATCGCCAATCCACCTAACCAGCATGTCTTTGGACTGTGGGAGGAAACCGGAGCGCCCGGAGGAAACCCACGCAGACACGGGGAGAACATGCAAACTCCACGCAGGGAGGACCCGGGAAGCGAACCCAGGTCCCCAGGTCTCCCAGCTGCGAGGCAGCAGCGCTACCCACTGCGCCACCGTGCCACCCTGGTAAATCATGATTTATGATAAAAAAGGCAAAGCTTTAAAAACAGATGCTAATCCACAGACAGACTGTGAACCTCATTGCTTTTAATGTAGTAACTGACCTTTAAATCAATCTCAAGTCTAATCAATAAATTTCTCAGAATGTACTTTTATAGATAGATAGATAGATAGATAGATACTTTATTAATCCCAATGGGAAATTCACATTCTTCAGCAGCAGCATACTGATACAATAAATAATATTAAATTAAAGAATGATAATAATACAGGTGAAAAAAAACAGACAATAACTATGTATAATGTTAAATGTTAACGTTTACCCCCCCTGGTGGAATTAAAGAGTCGCATAGTTTGGGGGAGGAACGATCTCCTCAGTCTGTCAGTGGAGCAGGACAGTGACAGCAGTCTGTCGCTGAAGCTGCTCTTCTGTCTGGAGATGACATTATTTAGTGGATGCAGTGGATTCTCCATAATTGATAGGAGCCTGCTGAGCGCCCTTCGCTCTGCCACAGATGTTAAACTGTCCAGCTCCATGCCAACAATAGAGCCTGCCTTCCTCACCAGTTTGTCCAGGCGTGAGGCGTCTTTCCTCTTAATGCTGCCTCCCCAGCACACCACTGCGTAGAAGAGGGCGCTCGCCACAACTGTTTGATAGAACATCTGCAGCATCTTATTGCAGATGTTGAAGGAAGCCAGCCTTCTAAGGAAGTATAACCGGCTTTGTGCTTTCTTGCACAGCGCATCAGTATTGGCAGTCCAGTCTAATTTATCATCCAGCTGCACTCCCAGATATTTATAGGTCTGCACCATCTGCACACAGTCACCTTTGATGATCACTGGGTCTATGAGGGGTCTGGGCCTCCTAAAATCCACCACCAGCTCCTTGGTTTTGCTGGTGTTCAGGTGTAGGTGGTTTGAGTCGGACCATTTAACAAAGTCATTGATTAGGTCCCTATACTCCTCCTCCAGCCCATTCCTAATACAGCCCACGATAGCAGTGTCATCAGCGAACTTTTGCACATGGCAGGACTCCGAGTTGTATTGGAAGTCCGATGTATATAGGCTGAACAGGACCGGAGAAAGTACAGTCCCTTGTGGCGCTCCTGTGTTGCTGACCACAATGTCAGACGTGCAGTTCCCAAGACGCACATACTGAGGTCTGTCTTTAAGATAGTCCACGATCCATGCCACTAGGTATGAATCTAATCCCATCTCTGTCAGCTTGTCCCTAAGGAGCAGAGGTTGGATTGTGTTGAAGGCGCTAGAGAAGTCTAGAAACATAATTCTTACAGCACCACTGCCTCTGTCCAAATGGGAGAGGGATCGGTGTAGCATATAGATGATGGCATCTTCCGCTCCCACCTTCTCCTGATATGCAAACTGCAGAGGGTCAAGGGCGTGTTGAACCTGTGGCCTCAGGTGGTGAAGCAGCAGCCTCTCCATGGTCTTCATCACATGTGATGTCAGAGCAACAGGCCGAAAGTCATTCAGCTCACTAGGACGTGATACCTTTGGGACTGGGGTGATACAAGATGTTTTCCAAAGCCTCGGGACTCTCCCCTGTTCCAGGCTCAGGTTGAAGATGCGCTGTAGAGGACCCCCCAGCTCCGATGCACATACCTTCAGCAGTCGTGGCGATACTCCATCTGGACCCGCTGCTTTGCTGGCACGAAGTCTCCTCAGCTCTCTGCTCACTTGCGCTGTTGTTATTATGGGTGGGGATGTTTTTCCTATGCTGGTATCAGCAGAAGGATGTGTGGAGGGTGCAGTACTCCGAGGTGAGAGTGAGAGTGGGTTAGGGTGGTCAAACCTGTTAAAAAAGTTGTTCATTTGGTTTGCTCTCTTCACGTCTCTCTCAATGGTGGTACCCCGCTTCGAGCTGCAGCCAGTGATGATCTTCATCCCATCCCACACTTCCTTCATGCTGTTATTCTGCAACTTCTGCTCCAGCTTTCTCCTGTACTGCTCCTTCGCCGCCCTGAGTTGGACTCGGAGTTCCTTCTGCACGCGCTTGAGCTCATGCTGATCACCGTCTTTAAAAGCCCTTTTCTTCTGATTCAAAAGGCCCTTGATGTCACTTGTAATCCATGGCTTGTTGTTAGCATAGCAGCGTACTGTTCTTACTGGAACTACAATGTCCATACAGAAGTTGATGTAGTCAGTAGTGCAGTCAACAACTTCCTCAATGTTCTCATTATGAGATCCCTGCAGGATATCCCAGTCTGTAGTTCCAAAAAGTTCTCTCAGAGTATTCTCAGCCTCCGGGGTCCACTTCCTGAATGATCGTGTGGTTGTAGGTAGGACTCTAACTTTTGGTTTATAGTGAGGCTGAAGCTGAACCAGGTTATGATCTCCTTTCCCAAGCGCAGGCAGCGGGGTGGCACTGTATGCGTCTTTAACGTTTGCATACAGTAAATCAATAGTCTTATTTCCCCGGGTGTTACAGTCCACATACTGGGAAAATGCAGGTAATGTTTTGTCCAGCGTCACATGGTTAAAGTCTCCAGCGATTAGCACAAGCGCTTCGGGGTGCTGCGTTTGTAACTTTGGAAAGCTTATATATAATAACCTCATTCAAGATTTATGTTGGCTTTCTTTGTGTTTCCCCTTCCTCAACCATAAAAGAAAAAGACAAAGAATCATAAAATAAAAAAAGAAAACTGAAAATAAAATGCAACAATACAGTAAGCATTTAAAGCCTTTTAAAATATCCAGACAGTTACAGTAATTCAGTTTAAACAGTTAGTGCAAATAGAGGACATATTTGACTAAGAACTTGTTACACAGAAAAAAACTGATCCGTTCTTTGCTAATTTATTTTTGCAAGCCTACATGTTATGACACTTAAAAACTGCATGTATTTTCGTTTGAAAGTCTTTGAGCATGTCTTTCTTCTACACTTCAGGAAGTATTACCACTCTGCCTGAATTTCATAATAACTGAAACAGCTTAGATGATTACTTTTCATTTTTTTAACACGATAAAAAAATCCTGTTGTAATATAATTGGAAGGTTAAGGTTTCTCTAACTGAGCAGAGTGAAATAGTAAGCTAGCAGCATAATGAATAATTACCATGTTAGAGCGCTCATACTGCAGTTCAACGTGGAATTTCTTCAGTAAGGGCTACTGAAGGATGAGGCTCTATTTTAGTTCAAAATATCTTAGAATTACTTGCGAAAATATTGTGTCCTTTAAACTGAACATCTGTCATATTTTAAACGTGTGTGAAGTTACTTTAAGTTGTTATGAATTAATTTTCTGAATGCGCTTTGTCCACTACAGGATCTCAAGGACAGTTCTCCAGCAGCATCAACAACAGTAAGATTGGAATCATTCTATCACCGAGGACACATACCCTACTCACTGATGTCAGTAATGTAACCGTAATGGTAACTCCACACAGACTGTGATCATGGCAGGAGTCAAATATAAACTCACAGAACAGATCACAGAAGAAACTCTAACCATGGAGCGGCTAAGCTGCTCCAAATGTTCTCCATCATTTCATTTTTGAACTCATAATTTTCAGCCCTAATTTGTTTAATCCAGTCCAGGAATGGGGTTAAAGTGGAGGCATACAGAGTCCAAACAGACTGTATTTACAGAGTTAATTGCTGGGTACACTTACAGTATTTACACATACTCACTTACACCTGACCAGATTACAGTATTCACTGATCTAATCAGGCAAACAAAAAGGAAAGATTGCACTTTGAAATTACTTATTCTATAAACACAAAAGAAACATGCTGATATGGAAAACCTTATCCATCCCCTCTTGTTATAACTTGCTTACCAACGTGACAGTATGGATGTGTCAGTTCATTGTACAAAACAGTAAAAAAGGGTGAACAGATATCTTGAAAACAATTTGCTTACTAACTATCAGCAGCACAGGCCAGTGGTTATTGTAGGAGACTTCCATCACATAGGCTGGTTGAATACTTGTCCCCAACTCAAGCAGCGACTCTGAGCTAAACTGCCTATACTCTCTATATGTAAGGAAATAAATGCATGTAAGTAACTGCACCATATCTCTGTCCTGTAGATATTATACCATCAGTCTGTTGTCAGTACTAAGTAAAGCTTATTTATACTTCTGAGTTATCCAAAAATGTTCATGTTTGAAATGACCCTGCCCTGGATTAAAAGATGGAACAGATGGATGAATATTTTGAAGCATTTAAGCATTAAGGTTAACTTTGAAAATCTCATGTTTGAAAAAAACAGGAATCTAAAACACAGAGTTAATTCAGTTGATGGGTGCTCAGTATTGTTTTTGACAGGTATGAAAAGTAACGCCAGGCTAAACCTAACCTAACAGGACATTAACAAAGCTTGTTGAGATTGAACTGGTTCAGACCTACACAATTATTTAATTGATAGGTTTCAGTCAGCTTCATGTGCATATATCCAACAATGTCCAGTTGTATGTGAAGGATGCTGTATTCTGTGAGGAAAGTAGTGGGTTTAATTCTACATAACTGAGGTGCATCATCATTGTGACTGATTAGGGAGAACTTTTTCATCATATTTTATATCATGTGAATGAGTGATTTATTTTGTCCTCTCAAAGGATGTGGACCCCATTTTATACACTATAAACCACAAAGGTCTATAATACAATTCTTAACATACCTTGGGTAAAATGGCACTTTATGATGTGTTAATTGTCTGCACTGTTGATGAAATAAGTTTAATTGCATTTAGTTGAACAGTGATGTGATAATAATAATAATAATACAGATGTGACAATATATGTATATATATTTATTTATATGAAGAAAACAAAAAAACAAGAAAACACACAACAAAGGTTGTGCCAGATATGATTTAATATAGAAAAATATATTCGTTTTGCTGATGGGACAGGATCATGAGCTCTGTACTGAAAACAGTTGTTTTGGGAAAATTAATCGAGACATGTTTTTGATTTGAAGATCTTCATACTAGTTCAGTTTCAAGTATTAAATTCATAGCAATGCAAAGACTTGCAAAACTTTTTCAGCACCTCACATCTTCTGTTTTTTGGAAACTATACTTTTCACATTTCAATATTTTGTTTGCATGACTGATAAAGCAACTATTTGTTTTACAGCATATGTGCCTACATATGATATTACTGTTTAAATGTTGAAATGCCTAGACTTAGACTCAAAATATTGAATATGCTTAAATGTTTTTGATAAATTGGCTAGTTATGGGCTGTTGTGGAATGACAATTAGTTTTATTCTCTATATTTTTTATATTATTCTCTAAATTTTTATTATTATTTTCTATATTTTTTAAGTTTTTATGGTGATGTAATACTTATACAGTATATGAAAGACTCTGAACACACAACTCATTGTTTCACTGGTATAATACTCTTGGACAGAGATGCTGTACAGCTCTTTTAGTTTATCAATTATTTAATAATGTTGATATTCAAAACACTTTATCATGTTACTACCACTTTTAGCTATCTCCTTGATCCTGGGCCTGCTGAAATATACTGTATACTTATAAAAAGTGGACTAAATCATTCTGAGATCATCACACCCCCAGGCAAGGTAAGATCAGCCTAAATCACAATATTCTTTTATTTTCTTCAAAAATCGGGCAGAACGTTGCCTGCATTATTTAAAGAACAAAAAAAAATGTTTCAAATATATTTGCAGTGTTTGGATTTTGATGAATCCTGGATTCCCAGACATAATATAATAATACCTTGTTCTTTCTTTTCTAATTCAGTCCACCTGTATTGTGGACACCTGCTATTAGTTTTAATAATGTTTCATATGGAAATGTATAGTTTGCCATTTCTGTACAGAAAAATTCTTACCATTAACTGCTTTCAAAGGGCTGACCCTTATAACACACAAATAAGAACTGTTGTTAGACCTTTTATTTTCTTTGTTAGTGGCAACCTACTTTCCTTCCACTTTCATCAAGCTGTATTTAGCTCTAATCAAAACATAAAATAAGCCATGTTGTGCGCCTGGTGCTCTAATGTGTTCTGAAGCTGTCAAATATACAGATGTGCTTACATGTTAAGTGCAAAATATGCTCCTTCTAACTTGGTGTGTCATGGCTTTCAGCATAATTATTGGACTGGTAGCGGAGATTTTTTTTTTTCATCTTGCTACCACCAGATATGACGTAGTGACAACTATAGCAGCAAATGAAGCTTTTGCTTCCTTTACAGGGAACCCATCTAATAGCCTTTGTTCACCCAGCTCTTTTCCTATTTGTCATTCTGTCTTTCCTCTCCCACTACTCTTTTTTATTCTCTACATCCCTCTCTCATCCTTTTACATTCAGCATCCCATCACCCTCTCCAAAGTCCATTATAAGGGTATGGCAGTAATTAGAAGCACAGCAGGAATGCAGTTAAACACAAGTGAGTGCATTTATTGCTTCCTCTGAAAGGAAATGAGTGACTATCAGTGTAGCTGCCCTACCTGTGTTAAATAAACATTTAGTAGAGAGTTCAGGTTTTAAAGCACTGGCTTCAGTCACTCAAATTCCCAGTGCCCCATACCAAAGGTTTTATTTTCACTCAGAGACCTTAGCCCCATCTCTCACCACTCACTTTTACTCTGTATATCATTATGGTTCACCCCAGTGGCCATACCTATTTCCCTTGAACACTCCATGTAAAATACATTTAAACCCAGCAAAAACTTTTTATTCTGTAAAACAGCTTTCATCCAACAACCCAATTATGTCTTAAGAGAACAAATAGCCTTATCTCTACAGAATGTTATGTTCTCTTCATTTCTGTGACTGACTCGAATGTTATCTAGTTAAGTACAAACTGACTTAAAACTGTAGTACAATGCCCTAGATTTTGTCTTAAGTCTCACTCAGTCTTTAAGAGTAGAAGTTCACTCTAAATAGTTCATCCATCTATCCATTTTCTGATCTCGCTTTTTTCTAGGTCTTGGAGCCTATCCTGGTGGCATGATGCACAAATTTTGGGTAGGATGCCTGGACATCACAGAGCACACATACTGTACATACACTACCACACTTATTGATATCATGTAAGTTTATAGTCTCTGAGAAATGTACCGTGCATGTCTTTTGAGAATACACAGAAGAAGACAACATATAATGTGGAGATAAATAATACAGATGAGCACAAACGATGTGTAACTCCACATAGATAACAGAACCCAGGTTCCTGGAGCTATAATGAATGCTCTGTTTTCATGTATTAGTAGTAGCTGGGGCAGGCACCATCACCCTGCAGACCTGTATTAAAATAAAGCAGCTTAATAAAATAGATGGATTATTTTTTGTTTTTATGAGTGCTTTTCTACCGTTTTTTTTTTTTTTTTTTTTTTACTTACTCGATTTCCTGATCAAAGGGAGCCATAGATTATACCAGCACCATTAGGTGCAAGGTAAAAGCTAAACGTGAATGGGATAACTTCCGAGTAAAGGCAAACAAAGTTGTAAGTAATACCTTTTGACCCCACATGTCCTGAATTTAACTCACTAAAGACTGTAATGTGACTCCTAGAAACAGGGAAAAGCCTAACCTATGAGCAAATGCGCCTACCTAAAAGAATCATGTCCTCTCTGCTTTGCTTCCCTGCATTGGAACAGTTTCATTTTAAAATATAATAGCCAAACATTTTTCCCCAGAGGGTGGTTATGGGTATTTTTAGCACAGTTTTTCTTACACACGCCAAAGACATGCTGTTAGGTGGGTAGGTGGTTTCAAACAGGCTCAATGTAAGTAAAGGACATGTTTGTACCCTGCATCACTGCATCCGCTACTGCTGGGGGAAACTTTCATCTTCCTGTCACCTTTACAAGACCAAAGTAGGTAAAGTAAATTGATAAATATAATGGTAACTTGCAATACTGTACATTTCTACCTAAACAGTACATTATATCTTACTACACTTGTATTCACTTTTTGTAACGATTTTCACTTTATAGAACAATATGCATTGATCCATAAAACCCTTTCAAAGATTGCAGTGTTAGAACTGTAATCAATACTCTTTCATTGTACTTGTTTGTATTGTTTGCTAGAATTCATTCAAATGATATTTTTTCCATTTTTACACTATAATAACATTTAAACCTAATCATGCATAATTTCCTAGAAATATAATTGCAAAGATATGTACAGATCACTAAAGAACATTCCCTTTCTGTACTATGGCCGTGTTTAGATGTTATCTGTACTCTTTCTTTCCACATTAGCAACTTCTACTTATTATAAAAGCTACTATTGTGTTTCAGTTTGAGTCTTGTCAATTTAAAAAAAAAATCATCCAAAAAAAACTATGGTAGTATTCACTAATTGCTCAAGCCCTCTCTCACACAATAGCATAATAATATTCAGTACATTTATCTTCAACCCTTTAAGTTATTTCTTATTCTGCTTAATGGACTTCCATCATACATTTCAAAAATTAGTTTAGTATTCTAGTAACTGTACTAATCTCTTATTTTTTGCCCACTCCTATAAAGAGTTTACGGTCATCCTCCCATTTCTGTTACACATTTGCCTTCCCTACAAAAACACTTGTATTTTCAAAATTAAACAACATTTAAAATACTTCTTATGTTTAAACACATAACTTTGATCAAATAGCAACGGGAAGTAGTCATTGAGAGAATTACTGTTACGAATCACAGACTTGCCCCCCATTTCTAGTGACAAAGTGCAGAGCGGACTCATTAGTCCTTGGTGTGTCAGCTCTAATGTAACTGATTCCAGAGATGTCTAAATAAATCACAGCACTCCGTTGTGTGGATTAGTCATTTTGACATAGTGGACATTGAGATTACAGGGAGGTTCACATTTCCCAGTTTTAGTAAAAGAGAGGGAAACAGATCCATGTTACACCATATTATAAAAGTTATTTTCTGAATTCTCTTTATGAATGTCTATCTGCCAACCGGTGGTAGTTTATGGGTCTCTGTTTTGCCTGTAACAATATGTATAGGACTTGAACTCTTCCTTCACATACCCGACACTAATTTACTTGATCCTGATTAGACACGCAAGTCTGAAACGATGGCCTCCGTCCAGATAGCTGCAAAAATCACTAAAATAAGACAGTGGCATCTGACACACTGCTGAAATGTTGATTTAATTATACATAGATACAGATCTAAGTATAGAAAATAGTGAATAAACTTTAAAAATGTTAAAAGGATTTACAAAAATGAAAGTAATTGTTTGCTTGTCTCTGGCCATGCTTTTACTTGGCTCTTCCTTAAAATAATTAAATTCATCCAATCTAATAAGCCAATGACATTCATTTGTAATTTAAAGCAATTATTTATGTTTTACCTTTACAAACATTCCCTGACTCTAAACATATATTGTACAATTTATTTTACACCCGTCTTTCTATAACACTGGAATTGATCATTTGATAAGGAATTCTGTAAAATGCATTCAAGAAAATAAAACACTTAATGGTGAGATGCCGACTTTAACTATTTTCACAGAGAATCAATCAAAACCACCACTCCTGGGAAGTTATTGTAGCCCTATCATTTCACTGTGAAAGGAAATTGGAATGCACTGAGGACATTTTCAGAACACAGAAAGACCATACAAATGCCATGTAAGTGGAGTCACAGCACAGACATGAAACAAAGCCCTTGGGCAGGATAAATGTTTTTAAGCATGCAGAATCCATAGCAAATACTTTTTGTAACTACATGTGTTTAATAATAATATTCTTTATATTTCATCCATCCATTATCCAACCCGTAATATCCTAACTACAGGGTCACGGTGGTCTGCGGCCCACCGCAGGGTGCGCACACACACACACACACACACCCCAAGCACACACTAGGGCCAATTTAGAATCGCTAATGCACCTAACCTGCATGTCTTTGGACTGTGGGAGGAAACCCACGCAGACACAGGGAGAACATGCAAACTATGCAAACTCCACGCAAGGAGGACCTGGGAAGCAAACTCGGGTCTCCTAACTGCAAGGCAGCAGCACTACCCACTGCACCACCATGCCACCCACTAGAACAACTAAAGAATTCAATATATTGAACAAAATGTATCAAACAAAAGGTAGGAAGCAACA
This sequence comes from Erpetoichthys calabaricus, assembly GCF_900747795.2. Lineage (NCBI taxonomy): Eukaryota > Metazoa > Chordata > Cladistia > Polypteriformes > Polypteridae > Erpetoichthys > Erpetoichthys calabaricus. The sequence goes on from NC_041403.2 coordinate 118,998,520, forward strand.
CTGTGCAGCACAGCAGTCCACAGCTAGGCACACGCACATGGACCAATTTAAAGCCATCAAATAACTTAACGTGTATGTCTAAGGAATGTGAGAGGAAACCAGAATAAAATATATACCGTATGCTACATACCGATTTTTACAACTTCACTTCTGGCCAACATATATAGTCAAAAATGCACAGATAATTTTTTGCAAAATAACACACACACAACCCCATAAGACACTCATGGTGAAATAAAACTCAGCTAGTCCCAGTCACAAAAAAAAATAAATTGGCCAGCCATATGTCATGGTGCGTAACAGAATAATTTAATTTAATTTATTTATAAAGCACTTTAAAAACAACCTCAAGGCTGACCAAAGTGCTGTACAAAGAAAAACAACACATAAACACATAAAAACTGAAGAGATTCTTAATAGAAAGTATAAAAAGTATACAAATAGCCAACATATTATACAGGGTTAAAAGCCAGAGAGTAAAAATGTGTTTTTAAATAGGATTTAAAGGCACCTAGCGAAGGAGCCTGCCTAACATGCAACGGCAAATCGTTCCAGAGTTTTGGGGCTGCAACTGAAAAACTCGATCACCTCGGAGTTTGCATCGTGCCTTGGGAATGCGTAAAAGCATCTGGTCTGCTGACCTGAGAGAGCGAGACGGTACGTAAGGGTGCAGTAGTTCCGACAAATAAAGAGGGGCACACCCATTAAAAGATTTAAAAACAAATACAAGGATCTTAAAATGGATTCGAAAATTAATTGGAAGCCAGTGGAGGGAAGCCAAAATCGGGGTAACATGCTCATGCTTTCTTGTGCCAATTAAAAATCGAGCAGCAGCGTTTTGCACCAGCTGTAGGCGAGCCATGGAGGCCTGGCTAATTCCAAAAAGAAGCGCATTGCAGTAATCTAGACGAGATGTTATAAAAGCATGTATCACTGTTTCAAGGTTGCGCTTAGACAACACAGGCTTGATTTTTGACAGCCGCCTCAACTGGAAAAAGCAAGAATCAAAAAAGTAACATACTGACATGCAAATGAAGTCTGAAGAGAACTCATAAGAGCAGAATCTTCGGAGCCACAGTGACACAAGCAGACTGATCTGCTTCACATGTTGAACTATTGTAATGCATTCTCAATTAATGGTTTTCAGCAGAGGGTTTGGTGACAGAACACATTAGCGTGAAAGCCACTCAGTACCCCAGACTCAAGATGCCATTTCCGTACCCCCTAGAGGGAAATCCTCACCTGCTTCTAGTCCAGGAATTTTCTGACTCACTCACACATGAGCTAATAAAGTCCTAAAGACTTGTAGTTTGTTTCTCTGAAGATGTTCTGCAAGATTAGGAACAAATGTCTGTATCCAAAGGAAGTGCACTACTACCATAATGGCAAAACATCAATGGCTTAAAACATGTGAGGAAAACCTTATTACCTAATATTACTGTCACTATGCAAACATAATCTAGCAGGCAAAGAAATTTATGCAAGAATAAACTGAAACTTTAGAATGATTAATGCAGAAGAAACGTTAGTCAAGTCATCTCTGTACTGGCCTTTTGACTCACAGGATAAACATTCTTAATATGTTTGACTTTTACGTCCGACATGTGGTGTAGTGGTTACTGGACTTGGCTGAAAACCACTGGATTGCGAAAAGTCCCCACCACTGCCCTGAAGCAAGCTGTTGAACCTGTCTATTTCAGTATCCTTTACATGTGAACAAATAACTCCTACTTCTTTTTTTTTTAAAGATAAAGAAAACCAGACTCAATATTTATTAAAAAAAATACAACTCATTGTGCTTCGGTGCTTTAATTTAAATGAAACCATCACTGCATATCTGCATATGTTATTTATGATCGTTAGCCAGACATAACCTTTTATCTCATCCTTTATTTCACTGATGAGTACTAGAAGCTCTGCAATACATTGAAGAACTAAATGATTTCTGTCTGGGAATTAGATGCTCCAAAGTTTTATACCTGGATTTGGCTGATAGTATACACATCATCCATCTTGTATATACTGTATACACATAAAAACCAAAAAGCACCTTGAGACCAACACCACACAATTAGGTAGCTCATACAATTTAAATGAGTGATAAGCAAAGTGGGTTTCCAAATGCACCATGTCCATGTTTCAGAATTTTAAAGGACATAACAAGGTATAGTATTGTGCCCCATGTGCATTTAAAGGAAAAATAATCATTAAAGGGCACTATGTTCACCTAATCAAGGCTTCCTTTTGAATATCGCTGGCACATTTGTCTTTAGAGTCTTGTTAGCCTCATCATTTACCAGTGACTGTGCCTAATGCTTCACAGACAATGTAGAATGTTGTGGTCAGTCTAATTTTACCAGAAAGGTATGCCTACTTTCTTGGTAAATACTTGAACCTGGACAATAACAAAAAAGTAAGTAAGATCCCCCCACCCTTAAAACAAAAATGTTACTTTGTTTCAAAAAAGATGAATGGGTCAACACTGCAGTGGACTGTTATAACATAACTTACATGTGCATGTATTTAATTTTACCAACAGCTATTTATGTCCTTACAACTAACATATAAATGGTAACTGTGCAATAATATAAACAGCGTAAAGTCTGGTAAAAATGCAGTTTACATTTTCATTTCATAACATTCATCCATCCATCTATTCTTTTTTCAGACCCATTTAGCTCAAAACAGGACAGCAGTAGGCAGGATCCAACCTAGAATGACGGGTACATTCACAGATGGCACATTGTTAGGTAAACTGTGAACAAGCACAGATCGACATAAAAAGATAATCAGCAGAAATAAATTAACTAAAGCAGGAAATTATAATATCTACCATAATGAAATCTGGGGGTTATTCTTTTCTAATGTTTTTTACATTATTCGTAAAATTAAACACAGGTTTGTTCAAATTGCTTGTAATTACAGAGTGCAGCGACAATTACAGTTTCTCTTTAATTAAGACTGATTTCTTTCTCATTGGTTTCTAGTTGGTTTTAGGGAAAGTTGTGGCTTTACTTCATTTCCGTAGATCAGCACCACATAAGGCCTGAAGCAATGTGACCACATCATTATAGTTCACAACTATAGGCCAGAGACAAGTAATAAGCGCACAAAATTTCCCCATATTGTACAGCATGTCCCATTTATAGATGTAGATATAATTACTTTTGGATAAAACAGCACAGTTGTTTAAATTTGTATTACTACAACACAAAGTAAAAAGCTCAGACTGATTATTTTCCATCGCTAAACTGTAATAAAAGGTAAAGATAATACATAATACTGTTTACTCACTTTTAATTTTAATGAACATTTTCCTTGGTTTTATGCATCTTCTGATAATGTATATTAGTTGAGCTTTAACACTTGCAGTGGTTTTCTTTTTCTTACATTCCCAAATTCCACAACAAATATTACAACTGTAAATGTACTACAGTATATTGTAGAAAAATGTAGAAAGAGAATGTGTTAATAAATGTTTCAGATAATTGTAATATGTAGCATTTCTGTTCTGCACAACTAAAACACATGACCATATGGTTACATTATTATCTGACACTTCAGGATATGATAGCCTCAGAGTTTGAGATGTTTGTGCAATAAACACATTAACAACAATATGCCATAGAAAACTTCAATCCCTGCACTCAAAATGAAAAAGAAGCAACAGCCATTGAAGACGAGGAAGAAACTTGGCCATAAAGTTCTCTCTGTGTAGATTTACTATTGGATGCTGATGTGAGGCAGAGAATGTCATCTAATGCAGAACAAAATATAAACTTTATCATAATTAGAGTAAAATGGTTCTGGATAAAGAAGTATAAATTTCCTAAATACAAGGAAGCCTGACAATGGCTTTAGTTTATGGTCATGTTGCACTCTTCACTGAGAATAGCCTCAGAGTGCATGGATGTACTAAGCAACATAGTTGATGAAGGAAAGAGTTCTGAAGACTTTGTCCAAACTTTCTTTGATGGTAGAGGACACAGGGTTTATAAATTTGATGAAGCACTCTGAATAATATAAAGAAACTACAGATTGATGGGGTAAGCATTCTAATGAAGCAAAAGTCAGTAATGAGGACTGAAAGTGGATTGACCTCTGCAGTATGAAGCAGAAAACATTTGAAAATCTGCACCAAAAGAATAAACCAAGAAGTAATAAGAAGGTACATTGAATAAATGCTGGCAATTAGAACTTTAAAGGAAGTAATATTACTTGAACAATCATAACTGGTGATCAGGCTGGGATTTATTCACCCTGAATCTTCATTCTAAACAAGGATAAAGTACCCCCAAATAACTTGAACCGAACTCTAAAAGTGTGTCTTTGATTTCCGTTGGGTCAATGGTATTCACCAGGTACTTGATACGTAAGCCCAGTCATCAAAAGGTCATCAAGTTTGTAATTTTCTAGTGTCTCCCTCTCTGTCTCTCTCCTTCTCTCTCTTTCAGATTGGCACGGCAATCCTCTAATTTAGCAACGGCTCACTCCCGTCAGCCACTGCCGCACCCAGCTGGCAGCAGCATCCCCCGCTCGGCCTCACAGCCCCTCATTATAGAGTTCAGTGGAATTCAAAATTTCTAAATAAATATTTTCATACTGTTTACCCCAAATGCAGCAAAGCATTCAACACACATAAACATAGAATTCTCTTTAGTCCTGTTCTCATCTTGACTAAAAGCTGATTTTTTAAGTTGATTTAGTTAATTAAATTAGGTTCCACACAAAACATCAAGATTTATGCTCTGAACTTTGTCCCTAGACAGCCATAAATCTTGTCAAAAAGTCAAAGAAGAAAATTTATTACAGTGCTAATTAAATAAACCCCATACATGAAGAATAGTTTGTTGCATTTCATGCTGAGGCAGTCTCAAGAGATCAAGGTGCTGTCAGCACTCAAAGAAAGTTTGCATTGTTTTACAATATGGAATTGCCACAGCAGGGGTGCTGAAGACTATCAGAACTCCTCATGAGGCTCATGTCTCTCATATCTCCCCAAGATGCACCCAATCTATTGTGCTAGTCATAAAACAAAAATTACACAGACAGTTAAACCCATATCCCCGTGTGGCAAATGGCAACTTTCACCTGGAAGGAGGAAAGATATAAAATAAGAAAATAAAATCCAGCAGAAAAAAAATGATGCAGTGGGAGTTTTCTTTGTCCAGTTTCCCGCTGATGTTTGTAAACTAAGGACTAGAACGAGGACATTTGCTTCAATCACTAAATATTTAGGAAATAGGCTGTGAAAAACAAGGCACAGTTAGCAATTGGAATAAGTGGCGCCTCTCCTCCACTGCTGGACTTATAATTTAAACTAACTGACAAAAATTTATTACACAATGAAATAATAACAATCTTCCTTAACTGTACTGGGGGAACATGGTTAAAGGTGAAATGCGAATGAAATATAAAAACATCAGTGAAAAAAGCACAAAAAAGTAAGGATAGGAGGTAGGCTGGAGGTATAGTGGACAAAATGAATGTTTGAATTAAAAACTGTGCATTTTTCTGGTATATTGAGGTGGTATTTCTAGAAAATGAGAACGATACTCCATTAATAGCATTTCTGTCCACTCAGATATTTGGTTGTGATTTACTAAGGAAATAAACACTCAGACAATAGCAACCAATTTTAAATCAAAAATGGATACAAGAGAAAGTCTCCCCTTTTCCCATCCCAAACATGTGATCCGAGGTTAAGAAAGGGGAAATAAAGGAAGGTGCCAGAGGAGAAACTAAAAGGGGAAAGAAATAAAAGGATAAGAGACTCTCACTGACACTGGGTACACTCAGTCAAATTGAGGTGGGTTCAATGCCAGGTCCAACATCACATGAAGTTAAAGCAAAAGACTACTGTGCCACCAAACAGTGGCATATGCATTATGATAATTCAGGACTGCGGCATGTATAGTCCTAACAGAAACCCTCAGCAACGTGAAGTGAGTAGGTGGGTAGCTGTAAGCAATATTCTAGTGAGAGAAAGGAGATTACATGTTCCATCTTCTTTTTTTAAACCTAACCTTTCATTTGTTGCACACTCATTCAATTATTTATCCATTCAGATGTAAATGATGCATTTATTTGGCCATTTCATTCATGAGCCAGTTCAATCAGTCATTTGCTGCCGAAAGCCTGAGCACTGGGTTAACCGCAGCACTGTTCCTATTTCCTCCCTGTCAGCCTGAGCCAAAGCTCAGACCGCGCACCAGTTGTGGAAATAACTTGCAAGCAACCATCAGATGTGTGACATACGGTTTCTATTTGCCCCTGGAATCCTTTGAAACTAGGTAGGGAGTTTTGCTTTAAGGGTTCTTCCAATAAGAGTGCATCAATAACCTTCACAGTGGTGTTGCTTTACTTGCACTCATAAACCTCTGCAGTTGTCTATGGCCACTTAAATACATTAATTATAATTCACAAACATTCTGACACAAAGGCAGGATTAAACTAAAAAGGCACAGCAACTTTGCCACAGTGAAGAAAGGCAGAGCAGAGAAATACCTAGAATGTGAGATGTGATAAACGTCTCGGCTATATTCATATGACAGATTTGTTTCTGACAGGGAAGGGTTTATCTTCCTAACATGTGTCCTGTGACACAAGTAGCCAGCAAGAGACAAAACGACCTCAAAACTGGGACCATATTAAACATGTGCACTGTTTTCAGCAAGTGCTCAGAATATTACCTGGATAAATATAACTTATATCTTTGGAAAAAGTGATACTTCAGTCATAGGTGGGCAGCACAGAGAGCCTTACTGCCTCCTACTTAGGAGAGATTCCCTGTTAAGTGTGCCTATAACTTAAAATACTAAAGCAAGAGCATCTGCTTTACACAGGCTGTGCTATTGTCAGGTATATGTTGTGCTCACACATTTTTCATCCACATTGTAAAAATGCATCATTTACTGTACATTACATTAACAGCAGAATGCAATGTATTGAAATAAAACCCTTCAAACAATTGCAAACACTTTGTACTACCAAACACTTTTAATATCTTTTGGCTTGAAATCAATGCTTTGTTATAGCATGACAACTGATAACGTTACAAACCTTATAAAATTCAAGCACAGCTGTTTATAACCATACTTTTGATAAAAGTATAGTCACTGTCAAAATAATTTCTTTAAAAAAAAAAAAAAAAGATGTCTCCAGTATATGACTTTCCTAATAAAAAACTATAAGTTTTACAGTAAAAATTCACAGGCCTGTCAGTGCAAAAAGTGCAAAATCTCTGTAGTACAAAATTTTCGGGAGTGAATCTTTGCTCAAAAGCTATAGGCTGGTAGTATCTTTTTTTTACAATTCTAATAACAATGCAAAGTCAATGCATTTAATCAGTAGTGTTTGAGTTTTCTTGTCAACAGACTAACATCATAACATGCAGACATTTATATTTATGTGTGTGAGTGTGTTTAGAGGAAAGTAAAAATCCCTTCATACATTTTTAAACCCCCAACTTCATCAAGTGCAGCACTGAAGCAATCTTCTGTGAATAATAAAAACATACGATTCCCTAAATAATATTTGACTCTTTAGTCAGAACACTATATATTATTATTTTTGATGTTTATTTTCAATCTAAAGCTATATTATGTTTTCAGAGCTTCCTTTCTGGATGATGATGAAGTTGGTGTTTTTGTATTGTAACTAATCAAACCAACTTCCATATGCTCCATTCTTGAAACTTATGAGCCTTCAAACACCCTTAAAAGGCACCAGATTTAATTTTTATTTCAAAGGTATCAGTATATTTACCTCCATTTTCCATTAAGCCAAAACATAGCTATGCAATTTCTACAGTGCACCATGCTCTGCAATAAAGATGTGCGAAAGGCTGTCAAAGGTTATTCTCATCCGAATCTGCTTCCTAAATTCACAAGAGGTCACAAAACTGCTGTAAAAATGAGCTAATTAGCTTTGAATCTGCAGGATATAATTATATTAAATGAATGATAAAAATCCAGTGTATTATCTAATGGTTCACTAAGAAATAAAGAAAAGGAAAGAACAAATTTGGTAAATAAAAATACGTTTTTTTAAGTCTGAGTTTCCTTTTTTGGCATGGTGAGAAGATCTGGAAGATATTCAAGACAAGATCTTAAACCATTTCTATGCCATAAAAATACTGAAAAAACAGTGTGCGGCCAACAAGTGCATGAGGCCATTCTCCTCAGATGCTAGGATTGGAGCAATTTGAACTTGCTCCTTAAAATGTAAAGTCTGCCCAGGTGCAGGAGGTCCTACATTAGAACTCAGCCTCTTGGACAGGAAAGTGTTAACTCCCTGCACAGCTGTTTTGGCCTGGAGGAGCTGGGAAACATCTGTATTAACCTCTGGCTCCAACCCAGGGGCGGCCCCGCTGAGCGCTGGAATGTGAAGCAGCGCTTTTCCAGAAAGCAAATACGGAGCACAGGCCACAGCTGTGCAGCCTCATGGTCGGCACTAACTGGGCATATACGCTTGGAAGCTCCCCCCACACCACTAACCAGCAAGGCTGGGGGTCAGATGGAAAGGAGTAGACGTACAGTTCAGTTTAGTGTGCCTTGTTGCTATGCATAACTAGCACCAGCACCCAGTTTGCTTGACATTAGCCAAATTGCAGCATATTGCCTGCAAGTTTTCTGCTGGATATGACTGCCTTATACAATCTGAGAGCAGAGTTCTTAGTGCTGGTAAAAAACAATGTAAAAATATGTCTCTTATAGAACAACAGTATTAGAGCTTTCCTACAGCGGATCTATATTATTCTTTGTTTGCCATGGTGCCATTAAATGCAATTTAATTTGCAGCATTTATAAAGTGAACATATACTCAAAAACACAATAGTTGCATACTCCCTGTTGAGCAAGCAATATAATGTACTACAGCATAAAGTTTAAAAGAAATAATTAAAAATGATAACAACAAATTCAGTCATTTATTTAAAAAATATTTATAATGAAAATATTTCTTTAAATGAATTTACATGGAAAAGCCAATAACATTGAGCCATTTCCCATGATTACCAATTTCATTCCACGGTAATGTGGTCTTACAATGGCCACAAGGCATTTAATAGTGTGAATGGGATTACAGGGCACTGCGTATGCATAAACCTATAAATACACACTTACCTATTATCAAATCTACTTAATCCACTAGAGGACTGCAGGATGCAGAGCGTATCATATCAGCTTCGGGAAACACACACAATCAAGATAGTTCAATTTACAGACTCTAATAAATGGCATATGGGAGGAAATTTCAGAGCCAAGAGAAATGCCATGTGCTAGCCAGAGAATGCATAGCCTTCACATGGCTATGGCAAAGCTGGGATTCAAACCCCAGTCTCTGGAACCTACTGTTGTGCCCACTATGCCAGCTACAACTTCTAAGGCCCCAAATTTCCTGTCTACATAAAAATTATACACTCTACATAAAAAAATCCAAAAGGATTAATATTTCTAAAGGCAGAGATAGACAAGTGGTACCCAGTGTTGCAACTATCAGCCATTCAAATACATACATTCTCACAAATGGATTTCTAGATAGAGCAAATAATTATCTCTTTACTCATCACTGGACACGTGAACATTTTCCCACCCAGTCATCATAATAATAACAACAACAACAATAATAATCATATTTTTACAGTAAAATTATCCTGTAATAATAGAACAACAAAATAGTACCATAGGACACAATTTGACAGATGATTAAAGTCAGGAGACAAAACATCTCAAGAAATGGTAAACAAAAAGCATTCAACACCTACTAGGTGCACCGTGATAAAGGCATGCAGTTATCTTCTTATATAACTAGAGGGCTTCGCCCCCTGCTTGCTTTACTCGCCAACCCCCGTGTTTCGTTTTCCGGATACACACTTTTAAGATTTTTTTTTCTTTGAATTGTTGCTATTTCATTAGTTTCACTTTTATTTCAGAACTTCTGTAAAAACAATATTTGGAATCTTTCGAGTCCCAATATGCTGAATCTTTTAAATGAGGTCCGTGAGACATGTGTTTAATGACTTTGTATCATAATTCAGGATAAGTTTCTCTGTTTGGAATTTCAGCACAGACAAAATGATCCACATCATCAGCAGTTAATAATTTTTTTTGCAAAGTAACCAATAAATGCATGTGAGGTAAACCCCGTTTTTGAAATTCTCTGACTTAAACTTCAAAGCTTTACAATATTCACATACTTCAGACATATCACCTGTGTCCATATATTCGATCTCTATTCACCTTTTCGTTATTTCTCCGAGTAATAATTTCTCTTTTTTTGCGCTAATGCGATGTTTAGTTTCTTTTTTTTTTTTGACACTGTCGTTTTTTTCTGCTTTCATATTCTGTATCTTGCTCTGCATGTGTTTCGCGCCTATGGTTTTTTTTTTTTTTGAGTCTTTTGAATTCCAGTTTTCATTATCTCTAACCTGCTCTGTATGTCTTTGGCCCTTCTTGTTTCTACTCTCTGTCTTTTATTTCTGACCTTGCTCTATCCTGCTTTTTTTAATGACACCTGGTCCATGGTGATTATTTTCCTTTTTTCGAGTAATAATTTCCGTTTGTTTGCGCTCCTGCGATCTTTAATTTCTTTTTTTATACTTTCTAATTTTCCTCCTTTCATATTCTTTAACTTTCTCCACATGTGTATTGTGCCAACTATTTTTTTTTGAGCCTTTCGAAGTGCACTGCTTTTATAATCTCTAACCAGCTCTGCATGTGTATAGTGCAAATGTCCCGATTGGACGTGCTTTTTTTTCAATTCCACTTGTTCCAGGCTGATAATTACTTTCCTTATTTTCTGAATTTGCACCTAGATTATTCATTTTCTTTTTTGTTTCTCCAATGCTTTAGAGTCTCTTTTCTCGCGCTGCTTTCTTCTTCGCTTTGTCGTCTACAAGGCAAGGAAAAAGAGCCGAAATTATACACTATACAAAACCAGTAAACCTATGGGTCTGGGAACTGTTTTTGTGAAGTTTGCATTTTCTCTCCATGGCTGAGTGTGTTCTTCTCCTACATCTCAAAGATATAAGAGTTAGGTTAATTCCACACTTTAAATCTGCCCAGTTTAAATGAGTGTGAGATGTGTATGAGGGTGCACTAAGATAAACTAGGTCCTTGCACAGGCTTGGTTCCTGACTCACTCCTGATGCTGTTGGATTACACTCCGGCCACTTTGACAATGAAGTTAGACAAAATGGATACTGCTAATGGATAAATGATTTCTAAATGATATATATCATTTACTCAACATGTGATATAGCAACACCTATACATACAAATGAAGGATAACTGTAGCACTAGCGATACTGTCAAGATAAAGATTAATTCTCATCAGTTTACATCTTCTAAGATGTAAACACATGCAGGTTAGGTTAACTGGGGATTAGAAGTTGGACCCCGTGTGAGTGAGGGTGTGTGTATGTATGGATCCTGTGATGGACTGATGCCCTGAAAGGATTTTTCCTGCCTTGCACTCGAAGCTGCTCTTGTCCTCCATGACCCATAACTAGATTAAAAGGGCTTCAGAACGTAATCTTATGTTTGCATTCTTCGACTATCAGATAAGCGTTCCAAACTAAAGGAACAGTCACAAAAAAATAAAACGTTGGGACAAACCAGCGAACCAAGTAGTTTAGAGTGCTATATTCTAGATACAGTGTTACATTGGCATAACGTTTAGACACAAACCTATGTTATTTGAATAATTTCAACATGAGACTTTAATACAAACAGTGTGGTTGAAATTTTTCTGAGTGATTCTCAAGTCTTCTATTACTCTTGTTTGTGTGTTGTGCAATCTCATCACAATACATTCAACTAACCTTTAACAAGTTTACAATAAGACCTATTAGTCAGTGTTACAATTAGTTCAAAATAGACCACAAATATTTGCATGAAAAAAAGATTTTAGGATACAATTTCTGATAAACGATTGCTTTAAATCCCTCTACATTGTAAGAAATTTCACCAATTAGGAAACTAATATAAACAAGGAGTGAGTAACAAAAATAATAAATAAGTAGTAAGCTACGTTAACAATCATGTTTTTTCAACTTTCAAGCAATAAGCTACAGCTGGGATATACATTTTATGAAGAATTTTTTCACAGAAAGAGAATTTGTCTCCCACTCCTTCGTAAGTAACGTATTTTATTTTTACTAGGTTCATCAAAAACTGGGTGTTAGTTGAATCAAACAGAATGCCCCTGGTACCTTTCAAATGAGCAACTATTAAACAACAAAATCCTCAAATTTCTTATAACTTAGTGCCCCTGACTTAATTCTTGAAGGACGATTAGACTCCATCTATGCTTGGTGTGAAGTGCAGATGTCTGACTGACTACTTCACCCTGTTGGTCAAGATTAAAAAAAAAATGAGACTGTAATATAGCAAAGCTGGCAAGAGTAAGCTGCTGTTTAACTGTGTTTTATTATAAGAACAATACCATCCAACAAATCACCATGTATCTGTTAGTTTGTATCCTAGAAAAAGGGGTGTAGACTGACATGGCACAACTATGCAGATATAACCACACACATTATTTCTGCTAAGAAAATCTTATGACTGCACAAGAAATGTTTAGCTTGTCTTAAAGCAAGACGGTATATTTGAACCTGCTATTACATATGTCTCTTTTGACACTGTAATTTAAGTTGTATTTGCTTGAAAAGTTATTGAGCAAATAAAGATTTATGGTAGTTAGTGATGATTGCCAGCTGCCAAGAACCGAGCTCTCCAGGTAGTGATTGCTTGCTGCTATGACCAAAGCTTAAAAGATACCTGCTTTTCTTTTCAATAGCTATCATAAGCCTTGCATGAATAGTTCCTGGCAACTTAAACAGAAAAGGATAAATACTTTTAAAAATGGTTAGAGATGTTTACATCATTTTTAAGATAACGTTTATTGTCCGAATGTAGGAATTTTGTGGTTTATTTATAAAATACTGCATAAAACAGGCACCCCAATATGAATATCTTTGTTTGTCTCTCAATCCTAATATGCAGCCTAAATTGACACACTAGTCAAGCATCTACTGTCACACAGGTGAAATTAATTTTTCTTTCATTTCGAGAACCCCTTCCATCTCTATATATGTAATAATTATTCACAACCTTGACCACTATGTTACCAACATAATATCAACACAACAATGACTACAATTACCATACTCAGCCAATTTGTATATCAACTGTGCAAAGAAATCCACACAAATACTACCTGAAATCAGATTACAAAATAAAAGTGACCTGAAAGATGATTTTGGTCTAATGAAAGCCCTAAATGAGGCTGTTTCAGTTGACTATTTTCTAAAAACTAACTCAACAGATGCCACTATAGGTTGGGTCCATGACAATACACGTACAACACCTTCACCTGCCCCCACAAGGACTAAGGAGAATTTAAATTGGTCTTGTCTAAGGTGTCGTGTCTTAAACTGAAGAATGTGAAAAGGGTGTGAACCCTTTCCTTGTGAAGTGGCTCCAGCAGTGACTCACAATTGACTCATTGTCTGTTTATGGTGAATTTCTCAGGTATATTGAATGCCCAAAGCTTTTCCTTCTCATCAAGTTTCCACCACGCACACTGTCTCTGCCACTAAAAAAGACCAAGTCTGTTCTCACAGAGGAGGAGTCTATCCAGGCTTTACTGATACTGGTACATATGATAACAGACTCCCGGTGTGCCAGAGGGTAGATATTAAAATGTGAATAGTAAACGTCTCATATTTGTTTATTAAATTGTCTTAGTGCTTGCCTGGAGAGGGAAAAAAAAAAAAACAACAGTAAAAACTTCCCTCCAGGATGACATGACAAATTCTTCTAAGCCATACTATTTGTCTGTCAGAAAATAAACTCCACATTTAATCTAAACATGCCCATCACAGGTATAAAACAACATATTCACTACAAGTGAAGATAGAAAAGTTTACTCGTGAATTTCTGCCTTCTTTTTCGTGTCCTCTGCTCATATCTCACTAGCTATATAACATAACTACATACATTTTACAAAAGAAAAAAAAACTTTTCTATGTATCCACAACTATGACAGATTTCAAGAGAATGTGTTAAATTTTCTAGTTAATAAGAAGCCAAGGAGCATTTTAGGTTAAGCCACCTAACTACCTTATTAAACAGAACTGGATACAAAATAGAGAATTCAGCTTTATTGTCTTCATGGAACAAAACATGGAAATACATACTTCTGTGAAGCAAATTCATTCTTACATATCACTTTCCTCAGGGAAAAATTACAATTTGCAGACAAACAGCACCTGTACCTACTGTGAAGAGATCTTTCTTAATGTTTACTTCCATTTCATGCTGAGGATTTTATTTCCACACTGCTGGAAGTACTTTTCAGACTGCTGCATGAACCAAATTTCAGCAGATTTTTCCATGACAAGTATGTCTAAATGTATTGTAGCTATTGATCGGATCATTTTGCTAAGTATCACAGTTAATTAACAAAGCCTCACTTACACATTCTCCATGAATAATTGAATTTTGGATTGCCACATGTGGTACTAAATGAAAATTTAAAAAAAATAAAAGAAACTGAAAATAATACACCCTTGCAACACAAAACAGTTGCCAAGGAAATATACAACAAATGCAGATATTACATTATTAATTTGTTTGTATATTCTCCCGACATCCATGCAGTTTTTTTCTGTATGCACAGGTTTCTGCACATATCCCAAAGATTTGGGTTTTGCAATAGAAAATGACTGTATTAGTGAGTGTGTGTGTGTGTGTGTGTGTGTGTGTGTTTATGTATATATTGTATGTGTAATTCTGCCCTGGTCTAGACTGGTACCTCTGTTCCATAGTTGGTTCTTGTATTGAAGTGAGTAAGGGGTCCATACCAATGTGTGAGTTTTTAAATAAAATCAATGCAGCTCATGCTCTACAGACATAGGTGTGTGGCCCCAGAATCATTGCTGAGGAAACTGACTGGTCATGAAGGCATGATTAGCCCAGATGGTTTCCTTATTGATGTTCCACGGGTCATTATGTGAAGGTCACCTGCGCCCACAGAGGATAAAAGAAGCCTGAGTGGATTGAAAAAGAAAAGATTGAAAAGGAGAGACAAGAAAGAGTGAACCAGAGGTGAAATCCAAGTAGACAAAAAAAGCAACACCAGGATTGTTGCAAAGCTGGTTCTGTTGAGAGGAGCCTAGGTATTCAAGGAAGATTTCCTATATACAAAGAGGTGGTACTCCTTGGTAGGTTCATTCCTGCTAAATGCTGCAGAGGAGCAGGAGTGACCAGTCACTCTGAGAGGTATTATGGAGGGTGAAGGTTGGCAGTGGGAGTAAAGAGCAGTCCTTGCAGGTGTCCCACAGATGCTGAGAGACGGCCATGGGGACACGAATTAGTAAATGATTGACTGTACTTGTTGAAGGGCATATTCTACTACTGAAGAGACTGAATGGGTGAGCAGCAGAAGATGCAGAAACAGGAGGATGCACTGAGGCTCGTAACATTCTTTTATGGGGAGATCCTGGTTGTGTTTTAACCTAGATTTTAACAGTTGTTGGATTTATTAATTGTTGATTTCCACCTACACAAATGCACTGATTTTACTGAGGATTATTTATTGATATTTTTTATGAAGTGACAGCACTGCACTTTCTTTACAACACTAATTTGTTTGAGAATAAAAATCAGAATGCACTTTGCACCTACTATTGTTGTTATGTGTCCTCATTTGTCCTAGTCCATATTGGTTTATGACTATTGATGGCCCAGATTCAAGACGGGCCAGCTGTGGGCAACCAGGGCATCACAGTTCTTTGCCTTGAGATACCAATATAAGTTCCAGTCCCTTACATTGAAGTAAGTTTGGAAAATTAATAAATATTAATTGTGATGTTTGCACATTCTTCATATGTCCACATGGGAGTTCTTCTATCTACACAGTTCTCAAAGATGCCTGTGTTAAGTTAATTGGGGACTGTTTATTAGCCTGGTATGAGTGTGATAGTTGTGCTGGTAAAAGCTTCTCTTTCCAAATATGATCTACAGGAAAGAGTGTATTTAGAGAACAGATGGAAGAATTTTAGTTTATACAAGGACAGAAATACTCTGTAGTTCTATCATGTTCATCTTGCTGTTTCTTAACCAGTTTTGGAAGCTGATCCTCACAGCACTGAACCCAAGGTCAGATCTAACCTGTGATGAAACTTTAGTGTGCTGCAGGTCACACTTATACACACATCTATACCTACTCACACTGGGCTAGTATTGAATCACCAGTTAATGTGATGTAGGACCCATTCAGACACAGGTGAATGTGCAAAATCTGTCTCACGGAGCTTAATGGCAGCAGTGGTATCCATTGTGCAACCCTTCTGTTTACCAATCTTTATCATTTTTCTAATTAGTTTAAAATATGTACAGTATAACCCATAATGGAATAACATCAGAATTAGTATAATGTACGTTTCTGCCTTACATTTTATAGAATGTGATCCACTAATTCTGTTTTGATTACTGTTTTCATTTGTCCTTTTTTAAAATTTCTATACAGTACTATGTTTCTAGGACTTTCAAACCTGCTTTACAAAAGGAAACAGAAATCACGCTTAGTTGTCCCAACCAGATTCTTCCAGAAGGACTAATTTGGATTCTTCTTATTTTGTGCAAGAGCAGATTTAAAAAGCCTTTGGGCTCCCTTCTACTTAAAGATTCCTCTGGCAAATCCAATATTCCTGAATTTTCAACTTTTTTCGCTACATCTAGATATCCACCACACAAAACTGCTGTATGATCCTTTATAGCTGCCAATATTCATTTTATATTGGACTTTAAGTTATACATGCTGTAGGCAGATTCTGTCAGAAGATTCTTATCCTGTGTGCAGTTTGCACATTTTCCCCATCACAGTGGGAATTCCTCCTGATTACCCAAAGACAGTGAGAGATATCAAGAGAGGATATCAAGCCACCAATTAACCTTTGTCTTAAAGGTTTAATAGCTTTCTGTCTATATGACATCCTGCTTAATTTTCTCACTCGGACCACAGATAATGAGTCATTGTGTTATGCTGGGAATGTAATATGCAGAAATTCAAAAATTAAACAGTTAATTACATGTATTTGAGAATGGGAGTTAGAGGAGAGTTAGTGCTCAGTCTGCCATTCCTGGCAAGCTGCAGGTGGCCTTATCTCAAGTTGATCTGCTGTGATGCGTATTTAATTGTCAAGCAGAACATCTCTGACAGTGGAGCTCTTACACAAAAATACCATTGTCCAGTTACTTGGGCGGGGGGCGGGGGTTGTTGCAAATCTGAAAGAGGAGAACAAGACTGAATTAAACCTGTCTTGACAAGCTCTGTAAGTGTGGAAGAAGAAACTGGACTATTCAAAATAACCTTCCGAATGAGATGCTGTCTCTTCATGCATGGACCCACCCTGCTCTTCTCACGCCACAATGACCACATAAAAAAATCACAATCCAGCCATTGTCAGAATTACTAAGACTGCAACACTTTGATTATGAAAACTAATTGCTTACCATCTAATTCAGAACATTTAAGTTTCAGAAACAAAGAAATGACTAAAATGAACAATGAATTTCAGTGCAAAGCTGGGACATGGTACTTTAAAGCAATCATAAAATGGTCTCGAGTCAAATGATTACAGAAATTTCCAGGAAATATCAGAAATGAATAAACATTGCCTCTGTGTGAAGTTTATATGAATATAATTTCTTGCTTGAAGGTTGACAAGTACAATGTCAGAGCGTGCGTGTGCTGGAAAAGAACCTCCTAGTTACCAATACACATTTGGGTCACACCTTTCACCAAATGCTTTCTATGATGCTACATTTCATAAAATGAATGAATGCATGAAAAAGGATAAAGCAGTTGTCCAAAAACCAGGCAGTCTGAAATATACTAGTAAAGGTTCATTATGTATACAGTAAAAGATTTACATAATGCAGAATGAGTTGGAGATGAGGATTGAAATGGCAACCATGAGGCTTAAAATTTAGTACTTCAGCAACTACACAATGAGTGATATACAGTGCTGGAATTTCTTACTGTTGTTACAGACAGACAGACAGACAGACAGATAGATAGATAGATAGATAGATAGATAGATAGATAGATAGATAGATAGATAGATGGGATTAATAAAGTATATCTATCTAAGAGGGGAAATACACATTTTTTGTGTGTTTTTGTGTCTACATATTTTTTTTCATATGTCATTGTTAGAGTTTAGCATCTACATCATATCCAGATATTAATTTCTGCATACACTTATGCTACCACTCCCACGTCACAGCACAAGTGTGATTTATTGCCAAGAAACAATCTTTGTGGACTTTGTACATTCTTCCTTTATTTGCCATTTGTTTTCTGCAGTTATCCTGGTTTCCTCCCACATCCAAAAAATACACACGATTAAAATAAAACTTGTGAGTGAGACCTGATATAGACTACTGCCATGCCCAAGATTGGTTACTGTCTTGCAGTGAGGGCATAGTTAAATTAAATTAATTCATTACTTTAATGTTCAGTATCTACAGTATACCCTATTTTTATAGTCATAGTGCATTATCATATCCATTATACGCATTGTCAGTTTTTATCAGACCTGTAAGAACCTATTTACCTTGCTCTTCAGCTAATCAGGTCATTTTAATCTTAACTGTTTCAAAATATTTTCAAACATATTTTACCTCCTGACAACTGTTATTCAATTGACAAAAGGACTTTCAACCATTCAAATTCCAACCCATACATGAAAGAACTCTAAATGGCAAGTCTGAACCCAAATGTTCAAATGTTATTACAAACACTTAGTTGTTTCTATTTCTGTGTTAGAATAGTGGTATTATGTTTTTAAGGTATAAATCCCATACGTTTATTGAGATTTCTGGAGTTACACAGTTATTCCTCAAAGTTTTCCTTAAAAAGGACAGCTTTTCAATGTTTGTCTTTAAATAAGAAATGTATTATACTGTATTTCTATTATTCCTTGCTAAATATTGGCACGAATTTGTATTTTTTAAAACACATAACATTAGCACTACATTTTTTGTGTTTGCTCAGTTACACACATGATCACCAGTCAATTGACAGACACATCGACTGAGGTAAAACTGAAAGTCACTTAAGTTGCATGTCTTTGAGATGAGAAAGAAAACCTGAATGCTAAGATAAAATGAACACGGACATGGGGAAAAATATGAGCTCATATCTGAAAGGCAGCAGTGCAAACTAGTGTGCCACATTACACAAACACAGAGAATTAAAATGTAATAATCTTTAATCATAAGTAGAAAAAAGAAAAATGCCTTATATATTTCAGTCTGTTCATAAAGTTCTCTTTCTTTCTTTTTCTTTCTTTCTTTCTTTCTTTCTAAGCAACTACTCCCCAACCCCTGATGATCTGCATGTCATTTACATATGTATAAAAGAAATTAGATAGGAGTAAGGTAAGATTTAAATAGAAATTAGACAGGCAGTGTGCAAGAATTAGACACTGGATAAAAAAAATAGTTGTTAAAAACACTTGAGCTTCTGCCAACACTTCAGGACTGGACTTGCCCATCACTTTATGTATAATAAGATAACTACCCTCCCTTTCCCCCAACTCTTTCTCTTTCCGTCTAGTTTAAGGCTGTCATTCACAGAACTAATGAGCTGAAACCAAACAAACAACTGCATCTCTTGACATTGAAATGAACCTTGAAATAACTATTTAAAACATTTAAAATCAAAACATCAACTCTTTTGTGCATATACTGTTATATATATATATATATATATATATATACACAGTATATATATACATTGCATCCAGAAAGTATTCACAGCGCATCACTTTCTCCACCTTTTGTTATGTTACAGCCTTATTCCAAAATGGATTAAATTCATTTTTTTCCTCAGAATTCTGCACACAACACCCCATAATGACAATGTGAAAAAAGTTTACTTGAGGTTTTTGCAAATTTATTAAAAATAAAAAAACTGAGAAATCACATGTACATAAGTATTCACAGCCTTTGCTCAATATTTTGTCGATGCACCTTTGGCAGCAATTACAGCCTCAAGTCTTTTTGAATATGATGCCACAAGCTTGGCGCACCTATCCTTGGCCAGTTTCACCCATTCCTCTTTGCAGCACCTCTCAAGCTCCATCAGGTTGGATGGGAAGCGTTGGTGCACAGCCATTTTAAGATCTCTCCAGAGATGTTCAATCGGATTCAAGTCTCGGCTCTGGCTGGGCCACTCAAGGACATTCACAGAGTTGTCCTGAAGCCACTCCTTTGATATCTTGGCTGTGTGCTTAGGGTCGTTGTCCTGCTGAAAGATGAACCGTCGCTCCACTCTGAGGTCAAGAGCGCTCTGGAGCAGGTTTTCATCCAGGATGTCTCTGTATTTTGCTGCAGTCACCTTTCCCTTTATCCTGACGAGTCTCCCAATCCCTGCCGCTGAAAAACATCCCCACAGCATGATGCCGCCACCACCATGCTTCACTGTAGGTATAGTATTGGCCTGGGGATGAGCAGTGCCTGGTCTCCTCCAAACGTGACGCCTAGCATTCACACCAAAGAGTTCAATCTTTGTCTCATCAGACCAGAGAATTTTCTTTCTCATGGTCTGAGAGTCCTTCAGGTGCCTTTTGGCAAACGCCAGGCGGGCTGCCATGTGCCTTTTACTAAGGAGTGGCTTCCGTCTGGCCACTCTACCACACAGGCCAGGTTGGTGGATTGCTGCCGAGATGGTTGTCCTTCTGGAAGGTTCTCTTCTCTCCACAGAGGACCACTGGAGCTCTGAAAGAGTGACCATCGGGTTCTTGGTCACCTCCCTTAGTCAGGCCCTTCTCCCCCGATCGCTCTGTTTAGATGGCCGGCCAGCTCTAGGAAGAGTCCTGGTGGTTTTGAACTTCTTCCACTTACGGATGATGGAGGCCACTGTGCTCATTGGGACCTTCAAAGCAATAGAATTTTTTCTGTAACCTTCCCCAGATTTGTGCCTCGAGACAATCCTGTCTCGGAGATCTACAGACAATTCCTTTGACTTCATGCTTGGTTTGTGCTCTGACATGAACTGTCAACTGTGGGACCTTATATAGACAGGTGTGTGCCTTTCCGAATCATGTCCAATCAACTGAATTTACCACAGGTGGACTCCAATTAAGATCCAGAAACATCTCAAGGATGATCAGGGGAAACAGGATGCACCTGAGCTCAATTTTGAGCTTCATGACAAAGGCTGTGAATACTTATGTACATGGGCTTTCTCATTTTTTTTTATTTTTAATAAATTTGCACAAATCTCAAGTAAACCTTTTTCACGTTGTCATTATGGGGTGTTGTGTGTAGAATTCTGAGAAAAAAAATGAATTTAATCCATTTTGGAATAAGGCTAGACCTGGGGACCTGGGTTTGCTTCCCGGGCCCTCCCTGTGTGGAGTTTGCATGTTCTCCCCATGTCTACGTGGGTTTCCTCCGGGCGCTCCGGTTTCCTCCCACAGTCCAAAGACATGCAGGTTAGGTGGTTTGGCGATTCTAAATTGGCCCTAGTGTGTGCTTGGTGTGTGGGTGTGTTTGTGTGTGTCCTGCGGTGGGTTGGCACCCTGCTCAGGATTGGTTCCTGCCTTGTGCCCTGTGTTGGCTGGGATTGGCTCCAGCAGACCCCCATGACCCTGTGTTTGGATTCAGCGGGTTGGAAAATGGATGGATGGATGGATGGATGGAATAAGGCTGTAACATAACAAAATGTACAAAAAGTGATGCGCTGTGAACACTTCCCGGATGCACTGTATATATGGAAGAGAAGGTCTGTGATACAGTTTGCATATTTGCAGCTGGAGATCCACAAAGGGAGAAAATTAATCACGTATCATAAAGTAGTTTTTGTTCCTGAGCTTTCAGCCCTGCCAGGGGCCTTCATCAGAGGATAATGCTTAGACTTACAAGAATCAAAGGCAATATATAGCAAAAATTAAAATCGGGGGGAGCTAAGTCAGTGTGTTCAGGACGTGTGTGACGTAATACAAAAAACCAGAAACAAATAAAAATGACCTAACAATGTGCAGTCATAGGGAAAGTATCATGACCTTATTAGGCACTGCACTATAATTTTCTATATAACCGATGGGCTTTTATTTTATATTTTGACTCAAAAGTAAGAAAACAGCCACACCCTTTTAACTATGCCTTTCTCTAATTAGACGTTAATGCTTTGAACCACCAAGTTTGAACATATGCATCTTCAACCATTCAACAGGTTGCAGTAGCAACTTCAAAAAGTAGCTTGTCTTCTACAAAAGCTTCACTCACAAAGAAATATTATAATTGCCTGAGACAAAAGCTGCAACCTCTTAGGAATCATTAATTGTCCTGAAAACAAATTAAAATGTATGTTCACAAACATCTGAGAGTTTGACTTTGTGTACAGTTTAGTTTACTACCGTAATCAAATTTTGTTAGAATGTAAAGTACTGATTAGACAGTTTACATCAATTAAATAACAATTCTGCATATCACTAATAGTGCAATACATCCATCACCATTATATTACAGTGTACAAATAAAATAGGGGGTGTGACTTATACTACTATGAATAATGACAGTCATAAGCCAAATATTTTTATTTCTCTTAATTGTATTTGTACCAGCAGTATTATTATGCAAATAACACAATGCTGTCAGTAATAAAGTCGTAATTATCATTATATTAATAAAGCATTAATATTATATTGCCGTTGTAGTTAATCCCTTTACTTTCGGCTGTAAGTAATACCTCTGTCATCATCACATAATGCAGCCCTGTTGCTGATAAATAATACTTTTCCATATCACAAGGTAACTGGTTTCCACCTGTGATCAATTGTAGTTCTGATTAGTTTAGCATAAAAACAGCTGTTTCTAGAGCATTCCAGTGCTTGGAAGTGCAACTGAAAACAAACAATCAGCTATGGGTGGCAAGGCACGAGTCAGCAGATGGATACAAACAAAAAATTCAAAGGCTTTATCAATCCCTAGGATCACTGTAAAGTTCATAATCAAGAAGTGCTAAGTGTTTGATACTACTAAGACTCTTTCCAGATAAAACCAGCCCTCCAAACGGGATGGAAGAGTGAGGAGGACACTGATCAGAGCAGATACCAAGAGTCCTATGGCAACTTCTAAGCACTTAGAGAAATTTTTTTGGCAAAGAGCGGTCACTGTGTACATGTGATAACAATATCACAAATACTCCACAAATGTGGCTTGTATGGGAGGTTTGCAAGAAAAAAGCCACTCCTCAAAAAAGGCCATAGTGATTGAGCTTTGCCAAAATGCACCTTGAAGATTCTGAGGCCAAATGAGAAAACATGTTATGGTCAAATGAGACCAAAATTGAACTATGTGGCCTCAACACCAAATGGTATATCTGGTGGAAAGCCAATACAGCTTACCATTCAAAGAACAGCATGCTTACAGTAAAGTGTGGAGGTGGTAGCATCCTGTTTTAGGGGTGTTCTCTACAATAGGGACAGGGACACTTGTCAAAATAGAAGGAAAAATGGATGGGACAAAATACAGTCAAATTCTTGAGGAAAACTTGATACCCTCTGCTAGAAAGTTGTCAATGAGAAGAAGGTTCACCTTCCAACATGACACTGACCCGAAGCACATAGCAGAGTTGACCACACAGTGGCTGAAGGAGAAAAAGGTGAATGTTCTTGAATGGCCTTGTCAGAGCCCAGACTTAAACCCTACTGAAAAGCTGTGGAATGACTTGAAGATTGCAGTCCACCAACAGTCACCATTCAATTAAACTGAGCTTGAACAGTTCTGTAAAGAAGAGTGGGCAAATACTGCACAGTCTAGATGTGCAAAGTTGGTAAAGAAGAATCTCAATAGACTCATGGCTGCAATCAAAGCAAAAGGTGGTTCCACAAAGTACTGACACAGAAGGGTAATACTTTAAGCATCTCAGTGATGTGCTGTTTTTCTTCTGAACTGTTGCTATTATATCTTTCACTTGGCTGTTATAAATTGTATTGAGTAAATACAACTGGCATAAATATTTTTGTGTGTCTTTATTACAGGCTGCAAAGCAACAAAAGGTGAATATTTTGAAGAGGGTATTTTTCTTTATACACACTGTATTTGCCTCTCTATTTTGCAAATATGGAAGACAAGTAACTCATCCACTAAAACACAATGGGGAAAAGCATGTGCTGCATTGTTTAAAATTAAATAAAATGTACTATAGAAGAACCTATCAATCACTGCCTATCTGCCAACCAATGTAATTTTTCAATTGTAATTTCTTCTGCTTTATGAGAAAGGGGGCCTGACTGTTGGACAGAACCCTTAATACATAATATTACTCTAATCGGTTTAATGGGACATGTATTTTTGATATTACATCAATGCTTTAAGATAAAAAATGACTATTATTGACCATATGATGGAGAGTTTTATTTTCATCCATGGTGTGGACAAAGCTACTACTTTTACTTGAGCTTATTTATGCAGCAGTGGGAAAAAACACCATGCTGGATAGGTGCAAGACTATCACATACTT
Organism: Erpetoichthys calabaricus; assembly: GCF_900747795.2. NCBI lineage: Eukaryota > Metazoa > Chordata > Cladistia > Polypteriformes > Polypteridae > Erpetoichthys > Erpetoichthys calabaricus. Next base: position 119,023,066 of record NC_041403.2, read on the forward strand.
AACATTTGTAATACAATTAAGGATCACAGAGATCCACAGTATATCTGAGCAGCACAAAGCACAAGTGAGAAATCAGCCCTGGACAGGGCACCAGTCCACTGCAGGGCCCACTCACAAATACCCACATTCATTCGCACTGGGATCAGTTGGAATAACCAACTTAACCTGCACGGCTTTGCACAGCAGCCATATGAAAACCCATGCAGGCAAGGTGAGAACATGCAAACTCCATACAAACAATGAATCACTATCGGATTCAAACACAGGATAATGAATCTATAAGACAGCGGCACTAAACATTGCACCATCATTCCACCCACATTCTCACACTTACAATGTACAGCGATTGTTGCACTTTAATTATTAATGTTAAATACCATCAATACTGCTATGGATAGAACTCTGCTAATTATGGCAGTCATATCATTTATACTACAGCAACATGATTTATAGTATTATTATGATTATTTGCAATAAAAGGAATTGTCCTGGGTCCTCCCTGTTAAGTAGACTGGTGATGCTGGCCCTGATATGTGTGTGTGTGTGTGTGTTCACCCTGCAACTGGCTTATACCATGACCCCACTTTGGATAAGCAGATTTGGAAAATGGATGGATGGATGTTAAATCATAATTTTTTGCTATCACAATGGTTCTATGTGAGAGATTTATTTCTTATTAATGGCAATTAAAATGTTTTCGTTTTGAAATACTTCTAGAATGTTATTAATAATAATTAACTTTGTTATCCTTATACAATGCTAAAACAGTGATGAGCAACATTCTCATTATTTAAAGTAATCAGGAAGAACAAAAAATGACAGTCTTTTAATACAAGATGCAAAGTATTACACCAGTGGTAGTCAACCTGGTCCCTACCGCCCACTAGTGGGCATTCCAGCTTTCATGGTGGGCGGTAGCGGAGCAACCAAACGGCGCTGCGATTACATACTAATCGACTAATTTAACTATAATAAGTTGTTTTATAAAGAGTTATTCTGCCAAACTTAGCAAAAATCCGACATAAAGTACTTGGTAAGTAATTATTTTTATATGCTTTAACTTGCTGTAACTCTGCTTTAGATAGATAGATAGATAGATAGATAGATAGATAGATAGATAGATAGATAGATAGATAGATAGATAGATAGATAGATAGATAGATACTTTATTAATCCCAATGGGAAATTGATTATAAATTTTATAAAGTAAAGTTACTTCCCTACTTTATAAATCACCATTACTGTGGAACCAGTGGGCGGTTAGAAAATTTTACTACTAACAGAGATACAAAAGTGGGCGGTAGGTATAAAAAGGTTGACTACCCCTGCATTACACCTTTACCATAGGTACAAGAGGAAAATGATAATAAGTGTTCTGTAAATGCCCACTCCTAAAAAACTGATTCAAGGCACATAAAGGAACAATATGCTTATGTTGATCAACCCAAAGAGCTTAATAGGTACTATCACACAATGGTTAGATCCAGGCAGATGTACCATGTATTGAGTTTTCATGTTTATCATATGTTGTATGTAGAATTAAACCAAAACATACATATATACAACACAACTGGCACTCTCAAATTAAATCTACACTTCATTAACCATAATAAGAACTAAAATGTGTACGCACTTATGCTTTTTTGACCCTGAAATAACATGAACCATATAAATAAAAGTGAAACACAAAATGTATAGGGTCATGCAAAACATGCAGTAGGGGAAATTAGACTGCACTATTGCAAAGAAGTTAAAATTAATCTATCCATCCATTTTTTAGCTCTGTTTTCTGACCTGGACAAGATGACAGTCTATTACAAAGCACACAAGCAACCTATAATGGTTAATTAAGAATGGTCAATTTACCCAATGTGGCCATCTTTGGGATGCAGATTGCAACCAGAACAACTAATGAAAGCACAACTAGCCTACAGGTACAACATGCAGACTTCTCAGTCTGTGATAAGACTGTACATTAAATCCATCATGAGTGAGAAGCTGTGAACACTGCATCATTTTGCCACCCTTAGTGATAAAATAATATTGGAAAAACAGAAATGTTGCTTCAATCTCAAAGGGGCACTCTTTGCCTTTTAACACATGCACCAAGAGCTAGAGTGCACAACTACCTAACGTTTCCTATGGGCTTTAATTTGTAAAACTTATAGTTCACTGTTTTATGACAAAACATTTTAAGAGAAGAGAGAATATAACTAGAACCTGTGATGATAAATCGGCATAGTGTTTAGTCATCATTGATTTAGTTTTCACAGACAGCTCTTTAAAAGTGTATGTAATTAATGAGGGACTTCTTGACCCAAGAAAACAGATTTGCATGTATATTAGCTTCATTCAAGTTCCACACTCTTACCAAGGCAACTGCTAGTCCTCTTGCTGTTCTCTTCCATATTAGATCTAACCAGGTTTCAGATGCATTGGTGTCTCTTCTTGGCTCACATTACATATTTAAACCTTGCAAGCTGGTATTTAATAACAAGCCAGAGAATCGCAATCAATTGTACAATTGACCCATTCTCTTTATCGTTATAACAGCACCCACAACAGGTTACTAGAAACGATCCAATGTAGTGAGGCGCCGCTGCGACGTCTGGCCATAAGGTTTCCCATTCAGGCTTGATGGGTGTCTAAAATAGGCATATTGTAGCAGCTGACACTGTAATTACAAGCTTTAAAAATAGCTAACTGCAAACAAATTCCAGTGTTTTTTGGAACAACAGACAATGAACATGCATTCCCATGTCTTTTAGAAAATCATCACAAGTTAAATATGACTCTCTCCATTTTAGATCCTCTCCACATTACATCTTGCCTGAAGAAGGGGCCTGAGTTGCCTCGAAAGCTTGCATATTGTAATCTTTTTAGTTAGCCAATAAAAGGTGTCATTTTGCTTGGCTTTTCTCTACATTCATAATGGCTAACACGGTACAACACCCTAGTACTACATTTTAGATCCAAAATGTGTTTAGTTTTGAAGTTATTCTTCTCTGACACAGACAAAAAGATTATTGAGTATATGACACATGAAAGTCAGCTCCTTATTTTATTCATAAGAAAATGGCCCCATAAACAGCTGTGATACGATTCTTTTGAAGCCACATTCTTGTTAGCCTCCAGATAGTGAAAACCACAACAACAATAATTGTACAAGTAGTCTTTCTGAAAACAACTATAAACAGATTTTATGTGCAGGCAAACTAAACAAGACATTCAAACAAATTTAATGCAAAATAAATACAAAGGTAAAGTACCCCCATAGTCATTTATCTTGATAAGACACAGGTAACTATTGGTGTTGTATGTACTAGGGGAATGAAAACAGATTATTGTGAACACAGTCGTTCTTGGCATAGCAGTACAATCCAAAAGAAGAGTGCCTGACTTGTGAAGCAAAATATGAATTTCACCTAACACCTCAGTTACTAGTATCCTGCTAATATATCAAGATTTTTCTTATTTTTACACATGGATTGATGTTTCTTTCTAGTAGTGAGTTAGGACGGCAGCAGCAAGGCTCACAAGGCAGAATAAAACTTTACTGGGCACATTAATGTACACAATCATTTGCACATTCACTCTACTGAATGCCTTTGGACAGCACAACAGAACTGGACTTTCCATGGTAAACCCAGAGAGAACATTTAAACTCCACACAGAAGAAGCTAAGATGGATTCCAGACAATATTAATGGCCCACACTTTCCAGAGCACCTGCCACACATCCTAGATTTGTGTCATATGAAATTAGAAAGTGATTGTAAATATATATAAAAGTTTTAAGCAAGGTTTTATGGCACCTCAAGAGGGTGGCTCAGGAGGGAAGTTAACTCAGAACCATTTAGTTTATTCCCCACACCATTTCACAGTAATTTTGCACCTGTAACTGTTAACATTGCCATGAAGTTAGGATTCGAAACATTGTGTATAATTGTTTCATTTACGAGCACTCCGATCACAGTAAAAATAATTTACAAAATCTATTTTCGGTAAACTGTATTAATCCCACGACTATTGGATGATAGAACATTACTACTTTATACCTTAATAGTAAAATAATTTTTTCAACCTTTGTTATGCTGAGAACTATATAACTTCTTTCTACATAACAAAATAAAGTTTACTCAACCTACACATGTGAAAACATTTCCATCTACTTCATATTATGATCGTGCTATGAAGGGAATTTCGTCCGGTGCTTCAGTTTGGTGAAGAGATCTCCGTGTGTTGTGTATTATGAGTTTATTCGCTCATATACACAGATTATACACACAGTTTAAGGTTATGTGACCCTACTCCTACTGTACAGTACACGGTTTATCAAATAGACGTTGCAGTTAGGCATGCGCATTGCAGACTGCTCACCTGAGCTCGTTATGCATCGGTCAGGACGGAGAGGAAGCGTCTACGCCAGGAATGTGAACCGACTCCCCCGCGTTACGGAGATGAGGTCTACCTTAGCCGACACACATTTGTGCACTCCAGACATGCGTAGGTGATTTAAGCTATGACGCTGATACTGTATTCTCGATGCATCCTCTTCCCTTAATGAGTACAGCCGGGGACAAGGGCAGTGTTCCAGCTTCCAATCTGGCACATATAAAAGCTTTTGCGCAATCGAGACAGACAGTTTCCTGAGTTCCGCTTTTTCCTACATGGATGCTTTAAGAAGAATAGCATTAAATCCCCTGCATGATGTCAAACCTTCCTAGAAAACGTGATGTTAGGAGTTAACATTCGTCCAACTAGTTCATGAATTAGGGAGATTAGAATTTTGGGTCGATCCTTTGCCTAAAAGACACACGCCAGTGCCAAATGCTGTCCTGTATATTATTTATTGCGTGCGCACATATTGCATAAAGATAAAAACACGTTAGTTTCAGAAACTAATTTAAGGATCCGCCAATTCATTTAAACCGTATTTATTCGTGACAGTGTTTGCGTGTAGTCAGTGCATACCCTGAAGTTTATTTCTGAATATGCACATGACATAAGTCCCGGACGATTAATCTGATAGTATGTCTCGGCTAACGGTGGGAACCGGATATGAAACAAACGTGCGCCCAAGCAACTCGAGAAGATAAACTAAGCGACTGACGACCTCCACTTTAAAATTGGTTCTGGTTTCTTTTTTTCTGTACACAACCTGTAGAGTTAAAATGACTTCATTGCTTACTTCCCACTCTGGATTGGAATAAACAGAGAGACGTGCCAATTGTCCTTATTTCATTCTTGATGTGATTGCAGTTTTCAGTATTAACTATTCAATTATATTATATGAAAAATTATGAAAGTTCCTTATACATTATTTATGTGTTCTTCTTAGAATAAATTACATTGCTCGATTTATATATGTTGTTCTCTTTATTTCTCTCCGTGTGGTTTTAAACTTCTGAAAATTTTTATTTTACGGTCAATGCATATTAGTTTAGGTGAGGTGTCTTGTGATTGCGATGACTATTATTACGTGCCGTTTGGTTACTTTTATTCATAAAATTTAATTATGAATGCATGATAGAAAGTATTCCTTCCATTTCTGAACATCATTAAATTACCGTCATCATGAGTAAGCTATTCTCTGCGTGCCTTTCACATCAAATGTATTATTCTTATTGTAATAATCTAGCAAACTCACCGAGGTTGACGAAGCTCATGACAGTATCAGCGCCGCTCAGAAAATTGTTATCCTGTAAGTGGCCAGGCGGAGGTCCCTGGGTAGTAAATATTGGTTTGTAGGGATAAGAAAACCCTTCATCCTCAATCTTCATTTGATATGGCATTGTATAGATCCAGCATGAACATTGGAGCCGAGTTGTGTTTGCCATGAAGATGAGGCCGAGGACGGTGAGGCAGTCCAAGGATGGATAAAATTTTCCCTCTGCATCTCTCTGCGCTCCTGACTCCTGAGCCGCCGGTGAATAAAACTCGAGTGGACCTCACTGTCCATACTAAAGTTGCTAATTAGGCTTTCTGTTACGAGGCAGAAACCCCAGAGAAGAAGCAATGATGGGACAGGCTTAGCCAGCATTGCAACACAAATATACTAAAGAAGTCAACTCATAAGAGGGATACACGGTTCCGGGGGCTACAGGCGCACCCAACCCCTCTGTCCTGCGAGGAAACTGCTGTAGTGGAGGCACGCATCAGCTCCGCTCCATTTTCGCCTCTCACGCGAACCGTCAAATTCTTCCCCGATCCGATTATTTAGCCAGCTGGTCGTTGCTCCCACCAACCTCTCTGTCAAGCAAGGACCTGCAGATTTCACAAGAAGGGCAAGTGGGATGTCCGCAAAAGTTTTAAGGAGGTTCTATCAGATGGGAGGAGCAGCGCCTCCGTAGGTTCTCTGCAAAATTTAAACAGAAAAAAATACAGAAAGTAAATTGCGACGCGGAGGTGTGTTTGGGTAGGGGGTGGGGGTTTATCACAGTTTTCTTTTGGGATGTTTGGCTATCACTAAACAGGGTGCGGTCTAGAGTCCCCGGTTGATAACAGCTAACAAGTTTGCAAAGACGTCTTCTTTGTTCTGTTCTGAGAGATGCACGTTTACAGGCGCCGAGGCACATTCTTTTCTTTCGGACGAATAATTGCTTTCCGTGAATGTACCTGTTGATGAGCGGTCGCCGATGATCACTTCACTCTTTTGTCCTGAAGAAATCTGTTTAAACGTTTCCAGGATTTTAAAAGGCAACGTGCCACTTTTCCGACTTCAGAGTTTGGAATGCATGTCAGACAAGACATTCTTTCACCACGAGTGCAGATTTTATGTTTGACCGCGAATGTTAAACGTAGTTTGTTGTAGCGTTGAAAATCACAGCGAAATTATAAACCTCTGTCTCACTATAAAAGGGGAAATGCGGTTCGAGGACACTATAAAATATTTGGCCCAGTCACTCGGCTACTTAAGAAAATAAACCACAGCGACATCAAATGATTAAAATACCCTGTAATCATGTGTTAGGTCCTGAAAGAGACACCTTCTTGTGAGATTATGTTAAATTTAAATGTCCATCTGTCCTCAAGATATTAAATGAATGGACACTTACGTCATTTGTATTAGCTTAAATAATTAACTTGAAACTGGTTGTGAGACTTCTCAAAGGCATGTTGTCCACGTGCTTGGACTTTACTGTTTCATGATGGTAAACAAGAGCTTTAGTTAGTATTTAAGAAATATTTGACATTTGATAATAAAGATAGGGAAGACAGAATATAAATAACTTATTTGCGTATTTCTTTTTAAAAAGCAATTATAATTACAAAATACAAATGTTACTGCTAATAACATTTGGGATAATAATCAGCTACAATGCCTACTCTGGTCAGTCTGTGGTGTTCTGTGGGTGGACAAATGCCTAAAAAAATTGTACCTCCACTTACTTGTCAGGCAACAATGGAAACACTACCACTATGTGGGACATGGTGGTGCATGACATTTTAGCTAACATATGGTGGTCCTTCACAAGAAGGGAGAAGTAATGTCTGATGATCGAAGCAGTGGAGCAGAGCAGAGCAACTATACAAATCTGGAGATCAACATCAGCAGAATGTAGAGCATCAAGACTAGAGTTGTGCCTGGTGTCAGTGGTTTTTAGTACCATCAAGAAAGGTTTTAACAAGAATCAGCAGCAGGTGCCAGCAGATCCCACAGCCCAATAAGTGCAAATCACACTGATGGGAACTGTGCACATCTTCTGCAAAATGCTGGGCTAAATACTAGATCCATGGTTGGGACATAGACACCTCAGCAGCTGTCAAATTGCAATAATAATAATACAGATATGTTAGCACAACTTAAACCATTGCCACCTGTGCACTTGTTAAATACAAATGGCAGTTCAAATGAGAACAGAAATCAATTTATAATAATCATCCTCCTTGCTATGTGAAAATGCACAAAATAAAGCAGGTTCAGTAAATGAACATATAGTACTGTATATACAGATATACACAAGTGGATAATAAAGAAATGAGGGTAAAAGCAGCAGATAGCATTGGTAAATCTTAGATCCTGGTTTAAGTCTTAAGGCACATTCTAGATAATGTTTGTAATGTTTTACATAATTTCCTTTGTTATTTTTTTGTGCATTTCACAGATACGAAATTACACTTCTTTTTTTTACATCTGCTGTATATATTACAGTTAGGGAAAGGTAGATTAAGTGCTTCCATCAGGGGCACACAGCAACCCAGGGGTGAAGACTGAACCATTAACGTTATGGTTAGATGTCCAGTTCCCTAGCAGCTACCCTGTACTCCATGCCACTTAAGCGGACTCATGGTTACTCCCAAAGTCCAAATCTTATTTAGGCTGAGGAGCAAATCTAAATTGGTCCGCTATGAATAAGTGTGGGTGATATGATTTTCTCTCATATCTTATCCATTTTTGTGCCTGCCTAATGAAACAGTTTTAAGCTGTGGACCCCTGTAAGGAATATTTGTAGTTTACTATTAAAAGGTGTTGGTGGATAATAATAATAATACGTAATTGATCACACATTCCAGGATAATTTTGTAATCAGTTTGGAATGTATCTTTTCTTTCTTTTCTTATTCATGCTAGGATACTCACATTTTTTTAAGCACAATTTAGATGCTATCTGTGCTGGGCAGATTTAGGAAATGGGCTGTTGTTAAGGTACTCGGCTCATTCCACAGAAGCTGACTAATCTAATAACTTCATTTGGAGTGCTGATTTACAATTGCACTACATTCACTTTGATTCCAGTAAATGTTTTTCAGTGAAATTCTTTTCCAGTACTCCATACCAACCTTTAAATAATTTAAATTATAAGGGCCATTTTGAAAAACATTTTTTTTCCCAGTTGTTTTAACATTATTCACAAAAGGTATACTACTCTGAGAAGCTTACTTGACATTAAGAAGTATTCGCTACTGCTCTTTGATCACTACTTTATGGAAGTTACACACTGTAGAAAGTGAGGTGTAACCTGATCGGCAAATAAAAGTAACACAAATTGACCAAGTGAGGCAAATTTCCACAGCAATCTTCACTTACAAGGGCTGACAAGATTGACAAAGTGTAGGTAAAGTTATAAGGTTCATAGGGAAAATAGTGTCACATGTATAAAGTATAGTGAAATCCGTACTCTCATGTACTAATCAACATGTAATACATCAATGCAGAGCTTTACGGCCATGGTTATTGTTCAGCAAGAAATTCACCCCAAATAAAGACATAAAAGAAAAATGAAATCTCAATAGTGGTTTAAGAGAAGTATGGCTGTTAAGCTTTCATGATGGAACTGCCAAAAATATTTTATTCCTTTTATTATGTTTTATTCTTTAATATATTTTCACAAGTTTATATATGGTAGGTAATACTTTTGTTTCTATTATTTATCATTGGTATCAGGGAATATAACTTAATATATGAGGGTAAATCAAAAAGAATTGGCAATTTAAAAATGACAGCTTTACTGCAACAGATAGAATAGAATTCCTTTTATTGTAGATAGATAGATAGATACTTTATTAATCCCAATAGGAAATTCACATTCTCCAGCAGCAGCATACTGATACAATAAAATAATATTAAATTAAAGAAAGATAATAATGCAGGTGAAAAACAGACAATAACTTTGTATAATGTTAAATGTTAACGTTTCCCCCCCCCCCCCCCCCGGGTGGAATTGAAGAGTCGCATAGTTTGGGGGGAGGAACGATCTCCTCGATCTGTCTGTGGAGCAGGACAGTGACAGCAGTCTGTTGCTGAAGCTGCTCTTCTGTCTGGAGATGATACTATTTAGTGGATGCAGTGGATTCTCCATAATTGATAGGAGCCTGCTGAGCGCCCTTCGCTCTGCCACAGATGTTAAACTGTCCAGCTCCATGCCAACAATAGAGCCTGCCTGCCTCACCAGTTTGTCCAGGCGTGAGGCTTCTTTCCTCTTAATGCTGCTCCCCAGCACACCACTGCATAGAAGAGGGCGCTTGCCACAACTGTCTGATAGAACATCTGCAGCATCTTATTGCAGATGTTGAAGGACGCCAGCCTTCTAAGGAAGTACAGTCGGCTCTGTCCTTTCTTGCACAACGCATCAGTATTGGCAGTCCAGTCTAATTTATCATCCAGCTGCACTCCCAGATATTTATAGGTCTGCACCATCTGCACACAGTCACCTTTGATGATCACTGGGTCTATGAAGGGTCTAGGCCTCCTAAAATCCACCACCAGCTCCTTGTTTTCCTGGTGTTCAGTTGTAGGTGGTTTGAGTCGCACCATTTAACAAAGTCATTGATTAGGTCCCTATACTCCTCCTCCTGCCCACTCCTGATGCAGCCCACGATAGCAGTGTCATCAGCGAACTTTTGCACATGGCAGGACTCCGAGTTGTATTGAAGTCCGATGTATATAGGCTGAACAGGACCGGAGAAAGTACAGTCCCTTGTGGCACTCCCTGTGTTGCTGACCACAATGTCAGAACGTGCAGTTCCCAAGACGCACATACTGAGGTCTGTCTTTAAGATAGTCCACGATCCATGCCACTAGGTATGAATCTAGTCCCATCTCTGTCAGCTTGTCCCTAAGGAGCAGAGGTTGGATTGTATTGAAGGCGCTAGAGAAGTCTAGAAACATAATTCTTACAGCACCACTGCCTCTGTCCAAGTGAGAGAGGGATCGGTGTGTAGCATATAGATGATGGCATCCTCTGCTCCCACCTTCTCCTGATATGCAAACTGCAGAGGGTCAAGGGCGTGTTGAACCTGTGGCCTAAGGTGGTGAAGCAGCAGCCTCTCCATGGTCTTCATCACATGTGATGTCAGAGCAACAGCCGAAAGTCATTCAGCTCACTAGGACGTGATACCTTTGGGACTGGGGGTGATACGTCTTTAAAAGCCCTATTCTTCTGGTTCAAAGGCCCTTGATGTCACTTGTAATCCATGGCTTGTTGTTAGCATAGCAGCGTACAGTTCTTACTGGAACTACAATGTCCATACAGAAGTTGATGTAGTCAGTAGTGCAGTCAACAACTTCCTCAATGTTCTCACTATGTGATCCCTGCAGGATATCCCACTGTGTTGTTCCAAACCATTCTCTCAGGAGTATTCTCAGCCTCCGGGGTCCACTTCCTGAATGATCGTGTGGTTGCAGGTAGGACTCTCACTTTTGGTTTGTAGTGAGGCTGAAGAAGAACCAGGTTATGATCTGTTTTTCCCAAGAGCAGGCAGCGGGGTGGCACTGTATGCGTCTTTAATGTTTGCATACAGTAAATCAATAGTCTTATTTCCCCGGGCGTTACAGTCCACATACTGGGAGAAGGCAGGGTAATGTTTTGTCCAGCGTCACATGGTTAAAGTCTCCAGCAATTAGCACAAGCGCCTCAGGGTGCTGCATTTGTAACTTAGCAACAGCAGAATGGATGATGTCACTCGCTGACTCCACGTCCGCCCGAGGAGGAATGTACACAATGACAACAATGACGTGTCCAAACTCTCTGGGGCAAGTAATAGGGACATAAACTTACGGCCAACAGTTCGATGTCCCTGCAGCAAGTGGAGATTTTTGACGTTAACATGTCCAGAGTTACACCACCGTGTATTAACATAGAGAGCGAGTCCTCCTCCTTTGTGCTTCCCACAGGTACTTGCATCTCTGTCCCGCTCTAACTGTGCTAAACCCGGGTAGCTCCACATTTGAATCTGGGATGGTGTTAGTTAGCCACGTTTCGCATAAACACAACAAACTGCATTCTTGTAGGTTCTGACATTTTTCACCAGCGCAGCCAGTTCGTCGATCTTATTTGAGATTGAGTTCACATTCCCCAGAATCACAGAAGGCACCGAAGGCTAAAAACGCCACTTTCTTGCAAGCCGCTTCATTTTTAGCTTAGTGCCCGCTCTGCTGCCACGATACCGCCTTCTTACCTCGTCGGGGTAATAGGGAACCACACCAGCACTGGCATTTGTTCTCAGCGCTCGAAGTTGGAGTACTTGAATAGGCGAGTCTCGGCATTGTAAAAATCCATGCCCACGTTGTAAAAGTAAGTGTGTCCAGTGAACAAATCCACATAAAATAAAGTGATAGGAGTGATCAGTAAATAAAAATAGAAAATAAAAGTAGAAAAGTACACATACACATACAGTCATACACGGAGCTTGTATGTGCAAACATATGTAAAAAACACAACATATAAAAAAACAAATGGTTCAAAAAGTTGCAAAAAATAAAAGTTCTGCAACGCTATATACATATGGAAAGAATAAATAAGTATTGCACTATTGGGTTTACTGCACATTATTTAAATATTGGAAAGAATAAATAACTATTGCACTATTGGGTTATTGCACATTATTTAAATATTGCACAATAATAATGATCATGTGCAGTGAGGAGTGAAGTTGGACCCTGAAAGTTATTATCAATACCATTTAGAAAGAAATTCAGGGTTGGGGGGGTTAGACTGTGTAGTCATGCATGTGTGAGTTTTGGGAAAAACTGTTCTTGAGTCTGTTGTTGTCCTTGTTGTGATGCACCTGTAGTGCCTCCCTGAGGGCAACAGGTCAAACAGATTAGAGCCAGGGTGGGAGCTGTTCTTGATGGACGAACGGTAGAGGGTCAGTAACAGGTTGGAGTCCAGCTTGTGCTTTCTGAGGACCCTCAGGAAGTGTAACCGCTGCTGAGCCTTCTTGACATCAGGAGATGTCAGCGGAGATAAGGACGCCGAGAAACCGGAAGGTATGGACCCTCTCCACACACTTGCCGTTGATGTAAAGGGGGGGCTAAGTTGGTGCTGTGCCTCCTGAAGTTGACAATGATCTCCTTGGTTTTCCTGGTGTTCAGAGCCAGATTGTTCCTTGAACACCAGGCTGACAACTTCAGAACTTCCTCTCTGTAAGTTGCCTCGTTTCCCTTTGAGATGAGTCCGACCACTGTGGTGTCATGAGCACAACTTGACGATAAGGTTGTTGTTGTGGGCCGGACTGCAGTCGTGGGTGTAGAGACAGTACAGGAGGGGGCTCAGCACACAGCCTTGTGGGGTACCGTTGTTCAGTGTGCGAATGGAGGAGAGGTGGGGGCCGAGTCTCACAGTCTGGAGCCGGTTGGTAAGAAAGTCTTTTATCCAGACACATTTAGGAGGGGGAAGGCCAAGAGTGACCAGTTTGGTGATGAGAATGTCAGGAATGATTGTATTGAAAGCTGAGCTATAATCCACAAAGAGCATCCGGACGTAACTCTGCTGCTGCTCCAGATGGCTCAGCACAGAGTGGAGAGCTACGGTGATGGAGTCTTCGGTGGATCTGAAGCTGACGCAATACAACACATTTGTGATGGCTTATGGGTAGCTCAAATACACATAGCTCTGCCATTAGTCTAGTTGTAGCTAAGGTCAAATGAAAATGGCTGCTTTGTGCTGGGTCTGCACTGGGGATTGTGCAGATCAGTAAGCTGTTTGGATACCCATCTTGCAAAAACTTTACGGTAGACTAAATCATCATCCACTATGCCACGTGCAGATCCACTGATGATATTCAAATGTGCACAATAGTAGGAAATGTAATATGTTAGTTTTCTAGAATGAAGACATTTACCATGTCAACATGGGCTTGTGTGCATTATGTTGGTGGTTGACCAGTTTGAGCTTTGTTGGTTATACTTGTTCTTTCCGCTTTAAATCTTTCTACACATTTATAACCTTTTCGTTGAGTTATGCTGTTTTCACTTCCATACTGAGCCAACATCCTTTGGTGAATTTCAGCAGGTTTCATTCCATCTGCCCAAAAAAACCTCACCATGACGTGTTGCTTGACAATGAAGCAGTCCCAAAACAGATCGTCCACGTTCTTTTGCCCTTGGCTTCAACTAGACTAACGGCAGAGCGTTGTGCTGTGCATGTTTGAACTACACATTAACATTAAAAATGTATTGTAAAGAATCAGCTTCTATCCATTGCACCCTTATGTAATTTACAAATTGCTTTTACTTTCTGATTTATCCTCATATACATTGTTTTTTTTTTGCTACAGAACAGATGCAATGCTTTATTGGCAACACATACATCCTTTTATATCGATTAAATAATATTCAATAAGATATGTTATAAGTTGTGATTTATTACAAATAATAAGGCTCTAATATCTACAACATGTACAGTCATATGAAAAAGTTTGGGAACCCATCTCAGCCTGCATAATTATTTATTCTCAACAAAAAAGATAACAGTGGTATGTCTTTCATTTCCTAGGAACATCTGAGTACTGGGGTGTTTTCTGAACAAAGATTTTTAGTGAAGCAGTATTTAGTTGTATGGAATTAAATCAAATGTGAAAAACTGGCTGTGCAAAAATTTGGGTCCCCTTGTAATTTTGCTGATTTGAATGCATGTAAATGCTCAATACTGATTACTTGCAATACCAAATTGGTTGGATTAGCTTGTTACGCCTTGAACGTCATAGACAGGTGTGTGCAATCATGAGAAAAGACAGTTAAGGTGCTCAATTGCAAGTTGTGCTTCCCTTTAACTCTCATCTGAAGAGTGACAGCATGGGATCTTCAAAGCAACTCTTAGAAGATCTGAAAACAAAGATTGTTCAGTATCATGGTTTAGGGGAAGGTTACAAAAAGCTACCTCAGAGGTTTAAACTGTCAGTTTCAACTGTAAGGAATGGAAATCAGGAAATGGAAGGCCACAGGGCACAGTTGCTGTTAAAACCCAGCAGGTCTGGCAGGCCAAGAAAAATACAGGAGCGGCATATGCGCAGGATTGTGAGAATGGTTACAGATATCCCACAGATTACCTTCAAAGACCTGCAAGAACATCTTGCTGCAGATGGTGTATCTGTATATCGTTCTATAATTCAGCGCAATTTGCACAAAGAACATTTGTATGGCAGGGTGATGAGAAAGAAGCCCTTTCTGCACTCACGCCACAAACAGAATCGCCTGTTGTATGCAAATGCTCATTTAGACAAACCAGATTCATTTTGGAACAAAGTGCTTTGGACTGATGAGACAAAAATTGAGTTATTTGGTCATAACAAAAAGCGATTTGCATGGCGGAAGAACAGTGTACAGTAATCCCTCGCTATATCGCGCTTCGCCTTTCGCGGCTTCACTCCATCGCGGATTTTATATGTAAGCATATTTAAATATATATCGCGGATTTTTCGCTGCTTCACGGGTTTCTGCGGACAATGGGTCTTTTAATTTCTGGTACAATGCTTCCTCAGTTGGTTTGCCCAGTTTGATTTCATACAAGGGACGCTATTGGCAGATGGCTGAGAAGCTACCCAGCTTACTTTCCTCTTTCTCTTGCGCTGACTTTCTCTGATCCTGACGTAGGGGGATTGAGCAGGGGGGCTGTTCGCACACCTAGACGATACGGACGCTCGTCTAAAAATGCTGAAAGATTATCTTCACGTTGCTATCTTTTGTGCAGCTGCTTCCTGAAACGACATGCTGCACGGTGCTTCGCATACTTAAAAGCTCGAAGGGCACGTATTTGATTTTTGCTTGCTTGTTTTTCTCTGTCTCTTTCTCTCTTTCTGTGTTCTTGACGGAGGGGGTGTGAGCTGCCGCCTTCAACAGCTTTATGCCGCGGTGCTTCGCATACTTAAAAGCCAAAACAGCCCTATTGATTTTCCTCTGCCTTTATGACAGTCTCTGCTCCTGACTCCTTTGAAGAGGAAGATATGTTTGCATTCTTTTAATTGTGAGACGGAACTGTCATCTCTGTCTTGTCATGGAGCACAGTTTAAAACTTTTGAAAAAGAGACAAATGTTTGTTTGCAGTGTTTGAATAACGTTTCTGTCTCTCTACAACCTCCTGTGTTTTCTGCGCAAATCTGTGACCCAAGCATGACAAGTATAAAAATAACCATATAAACATATGGGTTTCTACTTCGCGGATTTTCTTATTTTCGCGGGTGGCTCTGGAACGCAACCCCCGCGATGGAGGAGGGATTACTGTATTCCAAGAAAAACACCTGCTATCTACTGTCAAATTTGGTGGAGGTTCCATCATGCTGTGGGGTTCTGTGGCTAGTTCAGGGACTGGGGCCCTTGTTAAAGTCGAGGGTCGGATGAATTCAACTCAATATCAACAAATTCTTCAGGATAATGTTCAAGCATCAGTCAAAAAGTTGAAGTTACGCAGGGGTTGACCCAAAACACAGTTCGAAATCTACAAAGGCATTCATGCAGAGTGAGAAGTACAATGTTCAAGTCCCCTGACTTGAATATCACCAAAAATCTATGGGATGATTTGAAGTAGGTTGTCCATGCTCGACAGCCATCAAATTTAACTGAACTGGAGAGATTTTGTATGGAAGATTTTTTGTATGGTCAAAAATACCTCCATTCAGAATCCAGACACTCATCAAAGGCTATAGGAGGCGTCTAGAGGCTGTTATATTTGCAAAAGGAGGCTCAACTAAGTATTGATGTAATATCTCTGTTGGGGTGCCAAACATTTTGTTATGATGCATATTGCATATTTTCTGTTAATCCAATAAACTTAATGTCACTGCTGAAATACTACTGTTTCCATAAAGCATATCATATATTAAAAGGAAGTTGCTACTTTGACAGCTCAGCTAATGATAAACAAAAATCCAAAGAATTAAGAGGGGTTCCTAAACTTTTTTATATCACTGTAAATAGTAATGAAATAAGTGAGAGTACTACATGTGTGGTTAAAATGTCTAAACAAATGTACATTTTTAATTCATATAATGTACAGTAACTAGCGAATGATGAAACAGAATTAAATGATGGATTATGAACATCTTTTCATCAACAAGGCATGGTTATGAAGCACTGTGTTACACTAGAGTTAGTGTAGGGCTGCATCAGTATGCATCTGCAAAGGAAAAAATGTAAAGGTTATTTCCACGCTGAAAAAGAAAGGTTTAAAAAAAAAAAAAAAATTTCAGATTTTCCTTTAAAGATGCATGCTGGCACAACCCTACATTAACTCCAGTTAAACAAAATGCCAAACACCGTGTCATCAATCAAATGTACATTTTTGTTGTCCATGGGCCAATCATTAAAGATTCTGGAGATAAAGACTACTGTATTTATATTTGTTTATTCATGGTATCAAGCCTGGAGGAGCATCATCACATAGTCCTTAGTAGCAAGCATATGTCTGCATGAGCATATGTCAAACATGACTAGCTACTTGGTTCTGCTTATATTAAGAGTAAGATTATTATCCTAGCACCACTGTATCAGAAAGTAAACCTTTTCTCGATTGGTTATCTCATAATTGTTGGTTATCAGGATAATGATGGTGATGTTGCCAGGAAATTTAATGGTTGAGGTGGAGCTGTGTTTGGCTACACAGTTCAAAGTGAATAAGGCATACAGAAGGGGCTCAGCATACTACCCTGAAGCCTGCCTGGGTTGAGGTTGGTGTGGAGGATATTATATTTACAATCTGGAAGTTATGAAGTTTCTATTACTTTTCTAATGCATCTTTGAAAACACTTTAGATTTTAATTAAAATGGATTAAGCAGATTTGATAATGGATCTATGAGCCTACTAATAGATACCATAGCTACAGTTTATGTTTTTATTTGTTTATGCTGTTTTGAGTTTTTGTTGTGCTGGTCTCTTTGTGTATTTGTTACTGTATTATAATGTTCTTTGATCTGTAAAGTGCATCCAGGGGTTGATGTTAAACATCCTGTGTAAAGTAAACATAAAGTGACTGATTAATCAAGATTAAGTGGATTTGCCACTGTAAAGAAATCCAATTTTATATATACATGCTACAACTTATGTTTTTTTTCTGATAAGTCATAATGCACACAAGCATTGTCATTCCAGCCGAACATTCATAGATCAAATAATTATTGTACTCCCTTCTTTCAGGTGCACATCGTCTTCATCAGTCTTCATCTTCAGAGGAAGTCATTTGTTAAGGTCCTGTGTCTTATCATGGATAGCAGGTACCACATGCCAAAATATTTGAACTAAGAGAAAATTGGAGCAGAGCCACAAAAAGTAAGTAATAAACAAAATATATTTTGTAAACTTCACAATCCAAAAATAAGGTCAGAAACAGAAAAAAGGCAAAAAAACACTAGGCGTGAAAAAGTATGAAAAACACAGGTCAAAAGAAATAATTCTAAAAGCTGGAAACCATGTCAAATAAAACAGGACATTTAGTTAAGATAACAATAGGCGTTGTTAAATCAAGTTCACAAGAAACGTGATGTCTCTAGCCAGGTTCTCAATTTTATTTTTTTTTCAACCCTCCTGTCATGTGACTGCTGGACAATTACTGTTAATCAGCAACATATAGAATGAAGGAGCTGGGGTAAACTACATATGAATTACCCTGTCAACTACTCACTTCAAGAAACCCAGATAGGAAAATATTGGAAAAATACTCAAGATCCTACATTGGAAAAGAAGGATGGGCTGAAAAACCTTCTCTTAATGAGTCAATGTGTAGCAGCCTTTGGAAAACAGGATTTAGTTCACATTGTTACAAACATCTTTTACCTCAGTAATATCAAATTCAAGTGTGAAAATCAGAGGCAGCAACCACTTACTAAGAGCCAGGTGCATGACAGATTTAAAAACATAACACCTTTAAAAAATCTAAACAAATAGAATCACTTGAAAAATGAATTTAACAATGTTTTTATTTATAGTATACTGAATGGGATTTTGGTAAGCTAGATAGCTAATATTGTCAAATGATCATTATTGTTTTCTCTTTTCTTGGGTTATTTGAAATAGTAAGTGAATAGAATTTAGAATACCATATGTACTGTAAATGTATTATATTTTTTCTAAATATGAAAAGGTAACAACAAATAAAAATGAAGCAGCATCAGGCATACCATCAACAGCTCCAATAATGAAAAAAATAATTTTCATTACACTCTTACAAGATCACATGTTGCCTTATCTCAGACAATTGCAAACTCATTTCAGTCATGAAATCTGTCACTTTTTCTATGTAATTTGGATCCTTTAGCACCAGTGAATTTCCACTTTAAATGGATAAGCAGGTTAGCAAGATGGATGAATGAAGTTACAAGGTTATCAAGTGACAGGAAACACATGAAAACAAAATGGATTCTAAGTGATCATTGACTGAAATGTTGAAAATGTCATTAAAAACCCATCATTTTCATTAAAACAGAACTGACCAATGGACCGGGCGGCACGGTGGCGCAGTGGGTAGCGCTGCTGCCTCGCAGTTGGGAGATCTGGGGACCTGGGTTCGATTCCCGGGTCCTCCCCGCGTGGAGTTTGCATGTTCTCCCCGTGTCTGCGTGGGTTTCCTCCGGGTGCTCCGGTTTCCTCCCACAGGTCCAAAGACATGCAGGTTAGGTGGATTGGCGATTCTAAATTGGCCCTAGTGTGTGCTTGGTGTGTTTGTGTGTGTCCTGCGGTGGGTTGGGCACCCTGCCCGGGATTGTTTCCTGCCTTGTGCCCTGTGTTGGCTGGGATTGGCTCCAGCAGACCCCCGTGACCCTGTTCGGATTCAGCGGGTTGGAAAATGGATGGATGGATGGATGACCAATGGACCACTATTAAGGAGTACAAACAGATTAAGTTTCTGTCTCCTGCATTCTTTTAGAGAATTTGAAGAAGTGACAAAACATGCCCCGGTATTCTACAAACAATGGTTCAGTTTGTTCATTCTTTTTAATCCTGGAACAGTTTTCCACATTCATTGCAGAAATAAAATGTGCATGCTATAAACGTTTCATTCAGGACAACTAAAACAGCATTTCTCAATGTTAAAGGAAAGGCACCTCCATTCTCTGCTAATTTTTCCAGTGCATTTAGATTCATACATATAGGATCTCCATAATCAGTTCACTGCGGTGGGTTGGCACCCTGCCCGGGATTGGTTCCTGCCTTGTGCCCTGTGTTGGCTGGGATTGGCTCCAGCAGACCCCCGTGACCCTGTGTTCGGATTCAGCGGGTTGGAAAATGGATGGATGGTTGGATAATCAGTTCAGAAATTTTATATTCCCAAGGGTGTGTTTGCTCACACTGAGATGCTTTCCAGGTGAAGAGTTAACATTTTATCCTTATTTTCTTAGGCTGTGTTTAGAGATTAGAAGCAAATCTCCAGCACCCACAATCCCTCCCACAAAACCCTTTTTTTAGGCTGATTCAACTTGTTTTAAAGGATTAGGGATGTCGCTCTTTAAGAAGTACAATTGGAACAGACTGCCTTTGTTCTGTCTGAACAGTGCCTAATGATTTGATTGTTAAACAGAGGCACCAGTTAAAAATCCACAGTCTGTAGTCCAAGATGCCATTGACAAGGGTAAGCAGAGCAGAACAGGAAAGCAGTGAGCTGCCAGAATATTCAGATGCAGTTTCAGTACACAATCCATCGTGGACAAAGTCTTATCTGTTCACAGATACACTGATGTACACCCTATTATTATGACTTATTTCCTTCCAGGGAGATGGTTAGTGCCCCTCATAATATCCTAACCACCTCTTCCCTCAACAGCTATGCAATTTTTATAGAATTCATCACAGAACATTCTTCACCCTGTTTTTTAAATGAGAAATTACACTGATTCATATCCATGTGTAGTCTAGTTTACCTTTCATTCAGACTCAAAACTAAAACTTTTATTCTAGTTCAATACAGCACTTTAAGAGAAAGATGTATTTATTACATCTGACACATGGTTCAAAAAGTAAGTACAACAAGTTAATGTTTATAGACTACTGCTACAGCAAGTCTCACAGTACTGTACTTTGATTCTAGTTTCAGACATTTTGCATTTTGCATTCTGCTTAGACTCCAGCTTCCTTTCACAATAGGATGATATAACGTCAGGCTACTTGTCATCTCAGTGCTCCAGTCTTAGAATGGTTCTGAACCCCGTGATGGATTTAGAATTTGGCAAAGCAAAACCATCATTTCAGAACATCATAGAAAACAATGAAAATTGGGTGCAGTTAGAAATCAACACCAGCCAGGCTGACTGAGAAACACAACTGCTGTTTATAACAGAAAGAAAGAACTATGAAGAAATGTTCTGTTTTATAGTAAAAACTGTGGAATTGTCATGAAAACCGATGCACTATAACCGCTGCCTTGGTTCTTTTTTAGTGATGAACAAGAAGAAATGCCCCTTTACCCTGCCATAGCTTTTTATCCTTGTGTTACATGTATATCACGCAATACTCACTCCTGGAAATCACAACAATGGTAGGCTGCAAACTACTGGGACCACAGCTCATGATCTGCAGCAACCCACTCTCCACCACTAAGGGGACTAACAAGGTTGTCTGTTTGTTAACCTGCTTGAACTGGGTTAGGCAGGAACATCCCCTAACCCTTTAGAAAATGCTAGTGTCTACAACAAAGTTATTTTGGTGACATAATAACAAACTTTATTTCATCTAAGCCTATGTAAATTTACTTGCAGAGAAACCAGGCATAACAAATATTAGTAGTTAAAATGAATGAAAACACGCAGCCTCAATGATTCATATCAATGTTACACAGCAAGCTTTGTATTGGGTAGTTCACCTTGAGCAGTAACAGAGTTCCCGGTCCTTTCTTGAACCAGTGGTGATATCCATGCAGTTCTTTTAAAGTGCAAGATATTGTGCAGTCTTTTCACTCTCAAACCATGTGTCCGTTGGGGTGTATTTTTATTTTGTAGGTGGCAAGATTATCAATATGGTTACTTTCGTCCCCTAACAGTATATGTTGCAAAATGTCTCTAAAACATTGTGTCTTTCACATATCTGCTATGCTCTCTCTCTCTCTCTCTCTCCCTTGTCATTGAGTGCTCTGAAAATACTTTTCCTTTATACAATGCCTATTGATGATGTAATCCATTGGAAAAGTATTAGTAAACAGCCTAAATGTTGCATCAGCTGAAATCGACCGACTGATAATTTATAAATGGTCTTATTAATTTTCTCTTGAGACCCCTTTGATAATTACAATATAGTAAAATACAAAAAGAAAGTTAATCAAAAAGGTCTTGAGTATTTATACAAGTTGTTTATGCTCTTACAAATATATGTACATTATTTTCTCTTAAGCTTTAACCATGAACAATCTATTAACCCATAGCATTATATATGTGAAAGTTTGAGGATGCTTTCTTTATTTGCATATATCCCAGCAGCCTATTCATTGGTCTATCTGCATACATCTCATCAGCCCTCAGAGTACACTTCCCCTGGAAAATACGTACTAAGCTCAGCCACATTAGATTCTTTACTTTTTCTTATAATGTATTCTATTCATTTAAAAGCTGCACCTCATCTAAATAATCCTATATACCTATATTAACACAAGTCATAATTAACAAAACTTTGAAATGCTATATTTTTCACTCCAATGCATCTTCAAAAACAACTGTTGTTCAAGTCACTAACAATCAAACTGGTATTTTTGCCAGACTTTGACAGGAAAAACAATGAGGACTACTATATGCCATAAATATAGTACCATCCTCATCAGTACTAAAGATCAAAAGGCCAAATTAGAAGACAAATGAGATAGCAATGATCACGTTACAAGATGAGGCAGCAAAGTCCCAGAACAATGCATTATGAGCAGATGAGACAGAGATAAGTAAACTTTTGTTAAAGAGATGGAGGGATGAAAGTGTGGAAAAAGAAACAAACTTAAGGCATTTTAAAGCTAAGTTCTTCACCTGAGAAACCATATATCATATCATAGGCTGTACTTAAGTGGTTTTCTTCAGGAACAGACTTTCTCAACTGCATTAACAATTCAGCTAATGTCCGTGTAAGTGCACAAAAAATGTGTCCAAAATAATGGGTTGTTATTTAATCAAATGGCAAGCAAAACAAACTACCAGTGTAACTAAGGAGTTAAATGTGTGAAAAAATGGAAAGACTATGCAATCTCCTTATTTAAATCCAAGAAAGCATGCATTATCCTTGCTGAAAAGGAGGTAGAAGCCAAATGCCTTCCAAATTACAAAACTGAAAATGGAACCAAATGCTATGCTTTAGAGTAAGTGGGTTTGAGTATGTATGTAAGTACTGTTTTATAATATTTCAATTTTGTTTTGATTTGTCCAAAAACAAACTGTATACCGGCACCACCAGCAGAAAAAGACATTTTTATTTTACTGTCTGAAAACATATGGATGGTGCTGTTATTTGCAATATACAGTGTAAGCATATGTATATTTGTATTTGCAAGTATGAAAACAAAATTTTTCTGTTTGAATTATTTTGGTCATATACATTCATGGGTCAAAAAATAAACATAATATTTATAATACAGCTATAAAATATGAGTACTAAATGATTCCATGCCCTACAATATGGACAGTTAGGCTACAGGTTGAGTGTATTTCTGTTTTGTTTTGTTTGAGCACACATGTAAGATCTTCTATTAAATCTGTACTCCCATAGTTACAGTTAGATTTAAGTATGCTCAAGGATCAGATATTGACAGAACACCAGGCTGTGAAAGAAATTATACAAAAAAGTCTGGAAAGTTATAAGCTTCTTGCAAAAACCAACAGCTAGCAGCTTGAGGTGTTTTCACTTTTGTCAAGTGTGGTTTCTTTTAGAGGGGCTGATTAATAGTAAATCGTCCATACATGTCAGCTCACAGAGATTCAATGATATTAGAAGCCTTTAAAGGAGAATGTGGCAAAGCAGTCCTGAAATATTACAAACCCTCTTTCATTCTGGAAGTGATTTTGGGATTACACTGGAAGTGATCTCAGGGTGAAGGTTTAATGGTCTTCTGTTGCTAGTAGTTTATATTATTAACTCTGGAGTCAGCAGGTGAATATAGCATATTAGCCATCTGTTATCCTAAACCCATTCCTACGTTTTATTTTTATGTTGTGCCTATTCTGTTCTGTCAGTATGAACATTAAAAAATACAGACATGAATTAAATAGTAATTAATACAAAAGAGTAAAATAGAAAAACACCTAAGTGTATGTATTATGGCAAAAATGCAGAAATTACAAAGGCAAAGAGTTTGAAAAAGACCTACAGATTTTAATCATAAGGATCATTATGCATCTATTATCAGAGACAAAAATACATCAGAACTATAGTTTACTATAACATAAATACACAGAGAGAAGAACAAACAAACAGTGCAACCAGACACACCATGCCAGAATCATACATAATCTAATAGTAAACAGTTTCATTAAACACTTTGGCAGAACCTATATACAGAATACTTCATACAAAAATCCAAATATGTCATGATGTATTTTTCATATTTAAAAAGGCACTTCATATATGAGGCATAAAACGCAAACACACACACACAAACAAATAAACACACAGAAAACCCAGTTTCCTACCCCTATGGTCTCTGCTTTTTGGAGAGTTCCTACCTGCTGTCACACATGTGCACATGTTAGGCAGCTAGAAGAACCAAAAGAAGATACAGTACTTCAATGCCAGGCCAGAGTGATGGGGTACAGTAATCCTTTCTCTTTTATCTCCGCACACCAGACACAGGAAATTGTACCTGATTCCAAAGGCGTCATTTCCAGTTCCACCCCTAGATGACGTAATTTCCGGCAACGTTTTCTAAAAGCCAGTGATCCTCCATTTGTTACCTAATCTTCGTATCTGCAGCCTTATTCAAGTATACGGGTAGCTGTCCCCTACCTCCTTTTGGTGTCGAGGTCTATTCATTTCAAAATGACATAGTTGGCAGGATGTTGGCTTTATTATGGGAACCAGGAACAGAAATTGAGGAAGACCTTGACACTCGACCAGGACATTCAACCCTTAAAGGACCAGGTAGGAGAGTATCGTTCCCGAACTGCTGCGTTGGAGACAGTCACTGTGATTAAGGGGAACTCAGGGCGAGCTTCAACCCAGGGGTCTAGAATAGATCACTGGGTACGTAGATCAGGGGCGTAAGGACCACAGTCAGGCTCAAAGGGAGTCACACTAGGGAATTATAATGGGCACTTGGAAAAAGGGACCGCTCCACAGAACCCCACAAAGGAAAATTCCTTTGAGAAAGGTGGGGGTGCCCCGGTCCAGCAGGCGAGGAAAATATCCCAATGGGAGTTTAATACATCTTTGCCAGATGCTCTCCAGGTTTTCAGCCTATGGACTAAAATCGGGTGCTGGCTACGGCCAGACCAAAACAATGCCCAGCAGGTGGTGGAGCAACTAGCCTGAGCGGTGTTGCTCAGAGCCCTCCCCAATGATTTCGCCCAGCCTGCCTGGGGACAACCCAATAAAAGCATGGTCTCTTTAATAGAGACTATAGAAAAAATAAGAGTGGAGACCTACAACGGGACCTGTGTGAAACCTGACGTACCCGTGTCTCTATATTTGACCCCCATCTTCACACTGCGAAGCAAATACTGGGGATTCCTGAGATGTGGCGGAGTTTTTCGTCGCGGTGATGAAGGGGTCTGCAGGGAGACAGAGAGGAAGTGGTGGTGCACTCTTGCTAATCCTCTGGCCTTTTCTCATACAGGAGTGGTAACACTAAATGGATTTAAAGTACCAGCATTATTTGATTCTGGCAGTAACATTTCAGTTGTTGCTAGCTACTTGGTGTTACCACGACAATGGCTTAAACATAAGACCAGTCTAACCTGTGTACACAGGAAAGTCCAACAGTATAAGTCGGCCTCATGCTACATCAGCTACGAGGGGACTGTAAAAAACTGGCAGTAGCAGTTATTAAAAAACCTCCGTTCCCAGTGATACTAGGCCGAGACTGGTCAGATAGTAAAAGCAGCTTAACGCTCACCACCCCTAAACAAACACTGGGCCAAGTAATGGACGTGGAGACCGCGTCCTCATCTGCCTCCACACCGTGCTCACAGCCGGAGGAGAGATGGAGATCGGCTTCTAACAGTGACATGGAAACTCACGGGACGTTGTACACTGATAAGTCATCCACAGATGCCGCTGCAACTCAGTAGGAAACCACGCCCCTTGAGGTCAACTCTGATCCTTTCACACAACTGCACTTTCAACTTAGGCAGACTCCAGCTTTGTTTAAATGGGAGCAATGGAATGATGACTCCCTTACATTTGAGAAAAATTCAGTTGTTCTAATAGAAGGCCATCGCACTTAGCATCCAATGCCACAAGGTCCTTACTTTGTGTTAAATAATGACCTTTATATTTTGACCTTAATATTGGGTAGCTGAACACGAGGGGGAGGTGCGGTCCTTGTTGTTAGTCCCACAGACTTACTGGCGACAAGTCTGTGAACTGGCACATACCCACCTCCTGGGAACCCATCTGGGCCCTGAAAAGACTCTTGAGCGTATTAAGCTCCGATTTTTTTGGCCAGGAATCAATGAGGAGTGCCGCCACTTGTGTATCCTGTCTGGAATGTCAACTGTGGCAGATTCTTAGAAGGGACCGTGCTCCTCTTGTTCCCCACCCCTGACTGAGATCCCTTTTGAACAAATCGGGGTTGACCTGGTGGGACCCTTAGAGCCCTCGACCAGGGGACACAAGTATATAATGGTCCTGATACATTACGCAACCCGATATGCAGAAGCTGTTCCGTTGCACTCAGCTACAACCAAAGCTATCGCACGGGAATTTGTGGGGTCTTCTCGCGATTCGGCATCCCTAAAGAAATCCTTACGGATCAAGGGACACTCTTTACCTCAGAGACGTTCAGGGAAAAGGCCAAGTTACTGAAGATAAAACATTTGAAAACACTGGTGTATCATCCTCAATCCAATGGTTTGATGGAGTGCTTTAATCAAACCCTCAAACAGATGCTTCGCAAGGTGGTCAGCGAGGATGGAAGGAACTGGGATCAACTCCTCCCCCTCATCCTTTTTGCATATCTGGAAGTCCCGCAAACCTCTATGGGGTTCTCTCCATTTGAATTATTATATGGACGACAACCCTGGGGCATATCGGACATTTTAAAAGAAGGTTGGGAGGAAAAGGCCCACTCCTCGACAAACATATTAATGTATGTCACACAGTTACACGATAGATTTGCTAACATCCGACCAATAATAAAAGCTCACTTGGAAAAGGCACAAGCAGCTCAGGTCCACTGCTATGACCGTGGAACGTCTCTACGGGAGTTCCGCCCGGGAGATTGGGTCATGGTACTTGTCCCTACCTCACATTCTAAATTACTGGCTCATTGGCAAGGCCCTTATGAGGTTAAGGAGAGGAATGGGCTTGTCAATTATTTGGATAAACAACCAAATCGTCAGCTGAGTGGGCGGGTATACCATGTGAATCTGTTGAAACTGTGGAAGGATAGGGATCCTGATCCTGAGCCCCATTCACTCTTCACTCGTAAATCAGACCTTAACTTCTGGCCTAATTTGACCCACCCCCACCCCCATAAATGATGAGTGCTGGAAACAGTTATCTCGTCTATCCCAGAGGTAGTGAGTAAGCAATCTGGACGGACCTCCCTGATTGTGCATGACATAGTGGTAGAACCCAGGGTAATAGCCCGAGAATGTCCATTTTGGCTTCCCTAGGCAAAAAGAACAGCAGTGGAGCTGGAGATCAAACGAATGCTGGAACTAGGTGTAACAGAGGAGAGCCATAGTCCCTGGTCCAGTCCTATCATATTGGTCGCTATGCCTGATGGGAGTTGGAGATTTTGCAATGGCTTCCGTTGGCTTAACTAGGTCTCCCAATTCAATGCATATCCAATGCCACGAGTGGACGACCTCAAGCGGTTAGGACAAGCCAAATTCTTGACCACCCTTGACATGACAAACGGGTATGGCAGTTTTTCTTAATGGATTTTGTGAAGGAGAAGACTGCATTTAGCACCCCTAGTGGACACTGGTAGTATTGTGTCCTTCCATTTGGGTTACATGGGGCACCCGCGACTTTCCTGCGTCTGGTGGATAAAGTGCTCCGCCCCCATAACTCATATAGTGCTGCCTACCTGGATGATGTCATTATCTATTCCAGCATATGGAAGCAACACCTTCAGCAGGTACAAGTGGTATTGCGGGAGTTAGGCTACCTGGTGGGCCAGAGTATTGTGAGACCACAGTGTTCTAAAGTTGATGCCATATTAAGATGGCCCCATCCTAAGACCAAAAGGCAGGTCTAAGCCTTTCTCAGATTAGCGGGCTACTATCGCCAGGTTGTGCCCCATTTCTCAGAGACAGTGGTTCCTCTGACAAATATCACAAGGAAGAGGATTCCAAATCATGTGGTATGGGATACCAAATCTGAAGCTGCATTTAGTGACTTAAAGCAGGCCCTTACGTCAGCTCCAGCGTATAAAGCTCCTAACTTTTCCTTGCCTTTCATCCTCCAGATGGATGCTTCAGATACAGGTCTTGGAGCCATGCTGAGCCAAAATGTTGATAGAGTTGAACACCCCATCATGTTCCTGAGTCAGAAACTGTTGGACCGGGAAACCAGGTATGTAGCCGTGTTGCAGTAGGCCCTGGCGATTGCTGAGGTACTACCTCTCAGGCAAGTCACTAGGTAGTTCTTGGACTGATAGCCTTGCAAGTTTTCTGTCATTCACTACTGGGGTGACATGCAAGCCAATGTCGATGTGTCTGGCCTGAGTGGGGGGCCGTGTCACACACATGTGCATGGGAGGCAGCTAGAAGGACAAAAAAGAAGGTAATTCCACACCAGGGCAGGGGGGTGGTAGGGTGCAGTAAACCTTTCTCTTTAATCTCTGCAGACCAGACATGGGAAATTCTGCCTGATTTCATCAGCGTCACTTCAAGTTCCGGCCCTAGATTATGTAATTTCCACCAACCTGTTTTAAAAGCCAGTCGTTGTCCATTTGTACTCAGTTCTGTTGTTGCACTCAACCTGTACACTTCCCTGTTACCGAATCTTCATATGTGCAGCCTTATTCAAGTATACGGGTGGCTGCCCCAAACCTCCTTTTGGTATCTAGGTCTATTAATTTCACACTGTATTACCAACTGCAAGCATTATCAGTTACAGTATTTTCAGATTCTTCTTTTCTTGTCCAGTTGCCTAAACGCATACAATGTTGCATGGTTAACTGGCTATTAAATAGTGGACCTTTAGGAAAGGTCATTGTCTCTATTTAATATTTCAACAGAAATATTTTAACAGAGTATCACAGGGGACCAGAATCTATTTATGACAGCAAAGGGAGCAAAGTAAGAACTAGCCCTACATAAAATATCAGATCATTACAGAACCTGCCCAAATCACAATTTGAATTCAGCGGCTGTGAGGAAACAACACTAACCCCTGTGCCAAAATGCTAGCCAATGTTTGAGATCTCATCTTATGGATATTCTTTGTCTTAACCAAATTATCATTTTGCTTATCATTTATTTTACCAAGACAACAAAAAAGGAGGCAAAGTAGGACAGTAGTTAGTACTGCTGCCTCACAGTTCCAGAATCCTGAGTTGAATGCAATGTCTGGACAGAGTCTGCACCTTTTACTTGTGTCTATAAGGGTTTCCTGACATCTACTACTATTTTACCACTATATTCCAAACAAGTTAGTGTTCAGTTGTCTGTCAACTCAAGGTTAGGACAGTATGAGTGAGTTTGTCTTGCAATGGCCTGTAATTACATCCATGGCAGGGACAAACCTACACCCAGGGGCGTAGCTAGGGGTGTTCTGCTCTCGGCTGCACATTTTTGGGGGTGGCATTATTAACAAAAAGGCTCAGTACAATTCGTGTGTAAGCAGCAGGGTTCGGAAAAAATATCACTCATGAATGAAAAAAAAAAAATTCTCTGATTTTTATTCACAAATGCTTCAAAAAATAATTTTCAGACTGTCCTTCTGTGACAGCATCAGACATAGCAGTTGAAAATTTATGAGGCAATAACAAAAATAAACATAAACATTACACCGATAATAATTTCCAGGAAGATAAACAACTAATATACAATTTATAATTTCGTTTCATTATCAATCTGAATGTGTTCTTGCTCTGCGCAAAAAACATCTCCACCGGCAAATGAAAGCACCGCCACGCCCCAAGCAGCCTGAACTCTAGCTATGCCACTGCCTACACCCTAAAGCTACAGTGATGGGTACTGTCTCCCTGCAACTCTGAGCAGAAGAAGCTGTTTAGAAAATTCATGGATAGATGGAAATAACAAAAAATAGAATTATTTACTTTCCTAATATCAAATCTGAACCATATGTATGTAGAATAGCACAGATGTTCAAAGGTATAATAATGGATATGAAGGGGTTTGAACCAAGATGATGTTAGAAGCCACGTGATCCTGGAAGGGTTTTCCTTGAGTCAGTCAAAATCAAAGGGTCTTAAAAATAATAATTTACTCAAAACTTTATGATAGTTAGATTGGCTTAATCTGGCATCTGAAAGCCTTCCTTTGTACCTGTTCTGGAAAATTATAATTTAGACAATTTTGTTTATAATTTGGGTGCTGTTATGGAGTAATGGCTGATTAACAGACCAAAAAAGCTGATGATGCTAACCTTAATTTGCTAACTGTTTAAAAGCATTGTGAGACTGAGACATGTGAATACAATTTTAAATCAGATATTGATTGCTAATGTTACCTACTCAGGATGTGGTTGGGGGGATCATTACCAATGTAATGTTTAAATACAATGAAAGGTTTAGTTCTCGTACACTACTCTATTTTAAGTGAGTTAATGCCACTGTCTCAAGATGTGCTGCTTACTGACAAGCATCTGCATGGTAGCTGTAGTTCAGTGTTCAATGTTCAGTTTAATGTTCTGGGTGTAGACCTCCTTACTACACCTAAGCTGAAACACTTTTCTTTTTTTAAAGTGTATTTCATTTAAAACAGTTGGAATTTGTTTATTTGTACTATGTGCCTTGTGTCAGCACATGTCAACATCCATTAAATATTGGTAATGACTTGTATTTGTTTAATTTCTGTGTGAATACCTATATTTCCTGAGTAAAGGGTGCCGGCCAAATTAGAGTGTATGCAAGTTCTTGAACCTTTGGCAAGCAGGTGACCTGAGGCTCCCCTTTAACTGGTTGCTTTCAGATTTTTCCAGGGATGCAGCTCTCTGTGCCCTGGACACTCCCACATTTATTGGCTGAGAATTAGTGTTGTTTTAGATTTTTTTAATGTAATGCGATTGGACACTCGTCGGCACACTATTTCAAGTTCACGTCACTGGTTCACAGTTCACATCCACCATTAACGCAACTACTGATGAGCGAGGGCGACTTTAGGGAGTTAACTGAACTTTCTTTGATTTCTGAAGTTGCTATTTCTTTAATGAAACACCCCTTCATAAATTGTGATTGAGGACAAGCTTACATACGAAGTGTAAGTAATACCTTTTTTTGCTTTCCCTGCTTGCTGTTTCAAAGTGTTATTATTGAACGGTTGCGGACATTAATGGAAGATATGAGACTTACAACATCTTTCTGAAAAATGCAAGCGGCATGAAAGTAGATGCAGTCATCCAGACTAAATTTAGACCAATTTTTTTTGGCAGGCTTATAATTGCTGAACAGCTAAATAAAGGCTATGACACTGGCATTAGAAGGCACAACAAAGAGGTGACCAAAAATTAATACATCCTGTCCAGAATAACAGACTGTGTAAACTTTTGTAGAGCATTTGAATTAGCTTTGCATGGCCATGATGATAGTGACAGCTCTGATAAGCCCAGGATTTTCTGTGGGTTGATGGATTTTGTTGCCTCTCTCGATGGAATGTTGAAAGAGCACCTTAAGAATGCCACTGTATTTAAGGGAACATCAAAATCTTTACAGAACAAGCTTTTGGTCTCCCCAGAACACTCGGCACCATGCATGCATTTTCTAATTAAACAAAAAAAAAAAAATCATACCTGTTTGGACTGGCTTTTGGGTAGCACAATTATCTGTGGGTGTTTTTATATTGTCACTGCTCTGTATTTTAATATTTCATTTTATTCTATGTTTTATTGTTCAGCGCTTTATGACTTTTGTCTGTGATAGACGCTTTATATTACGAACGATTTATGACACGTGACATGTGATATGTAGTAAAAATGTTCAAGTTCTATTGTGACTTCGAAAATATGCCTTTTTATTAAAAAAAAAAAAAAAGGTTAGTCTGCCACCCATTCAGAAGCATAAATTTTAAACTCTTAATCTGTTGGTGTCCTGCAGCCTATCAAAAATTAGAGATTTACATATTTTTTTACTTATTAGTAAGTTTTTCAAAGTACACAAAATCTTTCTCAGAAACACCATAACTCAAGAGAGGCTGAATGCATTGGCCATGCTGTCAACAGAAAAGAGACTGGTGACTTAAATGACTCAATTTAATTAGAAAGTAAGTGAGAAATTTTCAGGCCTGAAAAAAAGGAGGGCAATATTTATGTTCAAGTAGTGCTATTGGACAGTGTGTAGGCAACATTACAGTTTGTGTGCATGTTTTTTCTTTTCTATTCTACTGAGCTGTAGAATAGAAAAGTGCTGCTTTAGTTTGCCCCCCCCCCCAAAAAAAACTGCACCACCTCCACCAGCTGCCAACGAGATACATACTTATGATATGCCTCTGACCTAATCTAGTGATATAATCTAAAATCATAATCTGTATTTATGACTTTTCATAATGCATACTGGTTACAGGTTAATTGATTAGCCCAATGCCTATATATTGTACAAAGGACTGCATAGCTATATCCAAATTACTTTAAGTATCATGTTTAGCGCAGTGTATAACTCAGGACACATTCTGAGAAGAGGTACTTTTCTGCACCATATATTCTTGACCTTAGACCCAGACTATAAAATCTGAAGCAAAGGTCAAATTAGTAAATTAAGTCTTCTCTTAAATGCTTTTGGTCTGTTGCTTTGAAGCACAAATGAGAGATCTCTAAGAATATCAAGAAGGTACAGTCATTTTTTTCCATCAGCCAAAGCAGTTTCAAACTGAACAATCAAAGGTCATAGGTCAAATTCTTTTACATCTGCTTTTTATCTCCGTAGAATGTTTATCAAACTTGACTTTCAGGAAGCCAGAGTCACAATTTTAACCTTCCCAAGGATGAGTGTTTGAGACTTCTAAAACATCATAGAATTTGGCTTTGTTATGGCTGGACCCTTGGTGAAGCAAACAGGACCATATCACATTGCTAGAAGGGCAGATGGTAATTCTGTAGCTACTACATTCATTCAAATTGCTGAAAAACTGGCAGGTGACAAAAAGATAAAATGTTTTTGTGTAGATATTCTAAGACTATTTCAGTAATAACAACACAAAGCTAAAGTTATGGCATTAATTTAAAGTTAAAAGAAACTGATTACTATGGAATATGAAGTAACTATATATACACAAAATAAAATTGTAAAAAAACATGATTTCTACTTATGTCTACAGATCTGAAGAAAATAAGATTAAGATCACAAAAACCTTAATTAGACCTCTGTAATCTTAGAGCAAATTTTATGCCTCTGCGTTTTTATATATATTGCATTCTTTATATATATATATATTTTTTAATACCCTCTATATCTGATCTTCCTTAAGAAACATCAATTTTCAAAGCTTGGAGTTTACTTGCAGTACTAATACTGTTTGTTTTGAAGTTTTGTATTGGGTGAGCTGGGAAGTAAAAATAAAAATTAAGTGATAGTGAAAGGCAAGTCCCTACATGAACAACATACCTAGTTGTGTGAATGTCTGAGCATTTGCTGGGGTGTGTTTGTTCACTAAGGATTTTATATTATTTTTGCCATATGAAATTCTAAATCTGTTAGGACTGAAGAAAGTTGTGAATGTGTTTTGTAACACCTTTTTAATGACACGAAAACAAAAGGGCTGCTTATTGAAAAATACAATATTATATGCAAAATATATTTTGATTTTCTTCTTAGCCATGTTACCATGGAGACTAGAATCATTCAGAAAACAAATAAAAGTAAATTATATGATATCATTCGGTATGTGTAAACATGTTTGTGCACAAGAAATAAATAAGTTAAGTAATGAATACATACAAAAACTGGTTAATTAGTCTATAATTAATAAAGCTAAATAACAAAAGAATTATATAAATTAAGTGGCCTGGTGATGTAGCATTGTCATCTCAGAGTATCCAGATTTACCTCCACAGGCACTGGTGCATGGCACAAAAAGTATATTAAAGATGTAATTGGTTTCATATATACAATGTCAAGTTTGTTTGATTGAAATCATTGGATATACACAAAAAGTACAATGAATGTCATCCATTGTACAGTATACTGTAGATTTGTTTGCGCTGAACAAAGAACTACTTTCACACTAAAAACAATCGCATTGAATCTGTTGGTTTGTTTTTGTTTTGATCAATTCACTGCTTCTATAGTATACATATAGTATGGAAACTGACATTAAAACGGACTACCTTACATAACAACAAAACTCGGTAGCAGTTTTTTCTCTCATTGTTACACCTATTAAACATAGGCTTTAGCTAATGTGCAAGCTTCTGTTAAATCAATCTGACTTGAAGGGTTTATTTCCTTTCATGAAAGGTAATCCAGTCCTCAGCTGGGGCTGACACAGACACACTTGCATAAGCAAGCAAGCAGAATGTTGCATATCAGGAAACTGCTCATTACCTTCCTATCATTAGCCTTGCTAATAACAAAAAGCATTTTGGGGTGTTGGGTGTAGGGTGAGCCTGATTTTAAGTTACTACAATAGATTTTGTAATTTTCTGTAATATGTGTACTTACATAGTCTGTTGCTTTATAAATATCCAGAGTAAATACAGTAACTGATATCAACATATTTCATACAGCATCTTTTATGAACATCTGCAAATGAACATAGTGTGAGACTTTGCTCAAATGGCTCTAACATCAAAGACTGGGCACCACTAAAACACTGATAGTTTATGAAAGACACACTTTGAAGACCTAAAATAGTTGGAATAAGTACACATAGGTAAAACTACAATAGTATAGTGAGAGAGAAATTTCTATTATTGCTTAACTTAAATATTGCTGCATTGTTATTGACTTTTACAAAAATTGAAATAAAATCATAAATAACTAACACGTGCACTAAAAGTACAGTAGACATCATAATTATCACAGTCAAACATGTTTTTTGGTCCATAAAGTTTATTTCTTGACAATGTCCAAATTTCTATCTCCTAGAGAAAACTTCACTGTGCTAAAATGACGGTGTGTTGTACAATCAATCATACCATGTTCAAAGTCTCTTAGTTCAAATATCTTACCCAATCAGATGTTTGGTCAAACAACTTTGATCAACTTTTTGATCATGGTTTCATTCTATACACAAGTTCTAGCCATATGATTTGCCGTTTGGAGGTGTAGGCAACTTGCATTAATAATCAGGTTAACCTAAAAAAAAGTCTATTTAGTGTATCATCAAAAACCTTATCTTAAATACTTTAGGTGCCTTTTTGTCATGTAAATTACTTCTACAAATAATATTTCAGAAATTTACATTATTCATGTAACACAAAATTACACAGTCCCAATCAAAGTTGCATATTAGTAGTTACACTTAGAATTTTAAGAAGCCTGGCATCTTGAGAGTATGATGCACATTCAAGCAAGATATATAAAGTAAACTCTAACTTTATACAGTATATGTATAGAAGGATTTATAAATTTTTGCAAAATTAACCTGAAATTGAATTTTGGAGAAACTACTTATGAACTAGAGATTTATTTGTATTTGTTACTTTTATTTGATATTACCTGAATTATTTTCTATTTAACTGAAGCAGTTAGCACTATTTGAAGCAAATAAACATTTTAATTGGCCTGCATAATTAAACAGCACCCTAAACTTCCTGTGCTATTACCCCAGTAAATGACTGAATGTTCTCGTTTTCATTTTTTTAGACATAACTGGAGTTATAATGCTTAAAGATTTGGGGTTAAAATGCAATGTTTTTAGTAAAGGCATAACAATGGAAAACCTGACGAAATTGAGTATAATGACAGCCAATAAAGATTCATTCAGAATATTAAGGAAGGACTCCGCAACTTATCATGACAGCATTTTCACAATCTAGTTGGATCTAATTTTTTTGTATGCAGAAATAAATAAAATATTGTGATCCAGGTTGTACTAGATTTGAAACAGACCGATTAATCTGCAGTCTCATGCTATTAGTTTCAGTATAAAAAATACATACTTTCATTATTTCTAATGTTAAATGCAGTTTCTTACTTTGTTCATAACAAAATCATATAGTTATTTATATTTTCATCAACTAATTAGATGCACAAATGTTTATGTAAGGGTAGTTTTCATGGTATTTATTATCAGTCTATATGGTAAATGTACATTTCCATATATTCAAACGTTTTTAGCATTCTGATTTTGAACCATATATGGCATAATTAAAACATGTTACATCCCTTTTTCATATTACTCATCACTGCAGTATTTTAAGAAAAGCTGGTTTATCTAAAATCTGTTTAATCAACTGTACTACTTACAAGTAAGCTAATCTACTGTACAATAACATGGCCGAGTTGTTGGAAGAATAAATAAATCATGAAGTACAGTTGTTTAAGTGCCTCACAACTCTGATTCTTAGCGACATATTTACTGGCAAGAGCAGTAACAGATTAATTAAATTGTTTTGATATAATTAGACATTTAAAGAAGAGATAATCGCCATTTCAATGTTTACATGATAAATAGACAAAATGCATAGTTCTGAAAGTTGTAGAACCAATTTTCAAATGCAAGTAAGTTAGGGACATGGCAAGTTTACTATTGGTATCCAATTTAGCTGAGTTTTAAGCTATACATTTTACATTAATGATGGCTCTCTATTATATGTTAAAGTATTCAGATTCCCTAGGTATTGACACAAGGATGGTGTTACTGGAGTTTAGTTCTGCATTCAATACAGTTATACCAGACCTGCTCCACAGCAATTTCTGCACATGAACTTGAACACTGCTTGAAGTCTATATTTATCAGTATATTCACTTCCTAGGAATAGATAACAGACTAATTACTTGGCAGCAGCTACTCGGAATCCCATGTAGTCATCTCAGGAGTGAATTCTGTCACAGCTCCTTTTCTCCCTCTATGCCAATGTAATTTACATGTTCCTTAATATCCTGGTTATTCACAGAAACCTGGCTTCTAAAATGCTATGTAAACTCTTATACAGAGTAGAAAAACCAGGTTATAAGTCTGAGATACCTGGTTAACAAAGGCAGATTTCTCTGGGAATAATTTGGTTATGTGGCCATGTAAACCCTTAACTGGGTTACAGTTAAGGATTTTGTAGCCTTTGGATGTCCTTTCCAGTCTGTCAGCCTGCACATGTGTTTGCTTTGTACATGCTTCCAGGAGCCATAAGAAGACGATGATGGAAGTGTCCACGAGATAAATATCCAGAGGCAAATGCTTTGGTAATCACATTATACTTTCTCCTGGTTGAAATAATCTGTTTCACTATTTCAGAAATTACTAAATTTAAGATGAACATTTACAGAGCTCCCTCTCAAAGCCTAGGATAAAAGGGTGTGCTGCATGCAATCCAGTAACAGAAAAATATTAATAAAGTGTCAGTTTGACTAAAAAACAAAAAGAAAGTTATCACAGGCTTCATGCTTGTTTTCAGATTCTTGGCGTCCAATAAAAACATTTAACTCTTTCCCCCCCCCACCCCCCACAGTTTTATGAAATCAAAGCATTTTGACAATGGAGAATTCCAGAAGATTATTTGGTTTCTGCCTTAATCAGGTTGCTCACCGTTTCCAGCTTATATGTGTGTATATAAAGGGACTGAATTACTGTACCTCTAATAAATTCATTTAAAAAAATTGTTGGCTATTTAATCAGGCCCAACCTACTAAGAGTCAAGGTTTTATATCAAATACAAAAACATTCAGCTGACCAGGCTCTTTAAATGTAACAATTTGGAGATGAATAAAATGAAAACTACTCAAACCATTTTTGATGTCTGGAAGCACACCATTTTAAAGACTGTAGTTATATAATTTCTTACTGTCAGTAAGTTAAATTCCTAGACACTGCTATTAATCATTGCCTAAGGTGAGTTAAATACTGTAGTTCACTTATAACAAATGCTCAACCACCTGTGTCAAGTTAAGTACAGCAGTTTACTGTTACTCAGTTTGTGATGGCACTTTTTTTATGGAGCTGTCATTGGAAGCATCCTTGTTTCCTCTGTAAATTTTGATTTAGTAGAACATCTTCACAGTCAAGACAAAAATCAGCAACATGTGGTTTAGACAGCAGAGAGAATTACTGCCATGAAACTGTACTCTACATAAGATCAATTAGTCTGGGATTCAGAAACACATAGACAATATATTAAAAGACCACACTCATCCACATAAAAAATTATTTCCTTTATATTCTAAGATTCTCAATGGAATTAAGATCTGGGGAGTTTCCTGGCCACAGGTCCAAACTTTCAATGTTATGATCTCCGAGCGACTTCATTACCACATTTGTCTTGTGACATGGTGCTCAATCATGCTGGAAAATACACTTACCCTCACCAAACTGCGCCTGGATTGTTGGGAGAAGTAGCTCTTGGAGGATGTTTTGATACCATTATTTATGGTAGTGTGGACACTTTTTGTGACTGAAGACAGAGAAGAAAATTAAAATTAGTCAAAACCTTTTATTAATACATACCAGGCAAGGGTAAAATGTCAGAGAAACACAGTCCTAGGACACCGCGCTTCATCTGCCTCGAGCGCAGATGTCCTTGTTCTTTTATACCTTTCTAATCTCCTGATCGTTGACCACGTAAGCAAAAAATAGCGTCCTGACTCATTGTACTTTTCCAATTTTGTAAAGTCATTACCCTAAAGGTATATTTTCTTGTCACACACATCATCAAAAGAAACTTCCAGAAAGTATACATGCTTTTTGTCACGTACGCAAAACACAAACAAGTTTCATCATTCTGTCCTATTTTCTGTACACACATACATTTTTGTTCAATTACATCTTTTTATGTTTCACACTCCTCCCTTTTGAACAAAAATGATGTGGGCAATATAATTCTATCTTGAAATGGTTGATGTAGGGGAAGGGGGGAGAGAAAATGGAAGAAGCTATACGAGACATGCGCTCATCATGTAGCATATATGCCCCTTCCATAGAGGCGGTAAAGTACTTAGATATTATATAGCGAAACAAAGGGATAATACAACAACCAACCAGAAGGAGGAGACAAAATGTCACAACCAAAGAAATGAAAACAGATCTTATCCATTGTCCCCAGGATCCAAAGGAGGATGCAAACCACTGATCCCAGGGATTTGTAATGCCAGAATTAGTGGAAAGTTCTTTAGAGAGAGCAGTGAGGCCTGCCAATGCACGAGTTATTGATCCATCTGGCGCGGTATTATTTGGAATATATGTACAACAAGCATCACCAAACATAGCACAGACACCTCCCTTTTCCGCAAGTAACATGTCCAAGGCTAGACGATTTTGCCAAGTCATCAGAGAAGTACGATCAAGCTGTTCATGTATGCCTATTAATAGTAATTTGGGGTATGATAGATTCAAAACCGGCAGCAACTTGATCCCTAGCTTTAAATCTGTCTGGGACACCCTAGGGACTCCAATAGCATCTATGTATACTCCAGGGCCATGTAAGGAGATATTAGTATATGGAAAAGAGAGCGGGTATGTCGGAAATAAAAAGGAGGTGTGGAATAATATGGGGAGTGAGAGGGAGGTAAGGATAGAAGTCTAAAAGGCATAACTAATTGGATTGGAGCACAGGTACCAGACCAGTTAGGGGGAAGGGTGGCAAATAATTTGGACCTACGACACATCCACCAAATATCTGATCTAGGAGTGGTTTGGGAGAGAAGAAAGGAAGACAGAACGGTGTTCAGAGAAATGTTAACCTGAAAAGTTTGAGAACAGAAAGAAAATGGTAATTCTCCTACCCATGTCGTTCCATAAGATTTGAAACATGCATAATTTCAACCAAAAGTTGGGGAGATGGGTGTGTGTGCCAGAGAATGAGGGGTGTTAGTAGCAGGATTGTCAATCTTAATTAGAAATCTCCCCAAAGGGTCTGTTCCAGATACATATGCCCCTAATACATAAATACCTGAGTCATGTAAAGAGGGGTTCTCAAAGTAATGATCAAGGGGTTACAATGGTTGTCAGCACATTCATGAGAGGCATGTCCTTTTATGATAGAAAACCGATTTTTCAAACCGTATTTTTTGGGCCTCAAAAGGTTGATAACCCCAGTCCTCAGTTCCAGTGTTAGCAAAAACCCATTTGCCAGTTGTCGCAGTCACTTCCCCTCATACACACGTATTTGTCAGATCCGGTCCACTGGCTTGTCGACCAGTCCCACAGTTGATAATAGAGCAGAAATCAAACTGCACTGATGTGGAAATTCCTAACGGGAAAGTCAAGGTGACCAGGGCAGTAGACAAGGGAAAAGAAAAACATAGTAGCACAGCAATCAAGGGTGCCATCTCTTGCAATGTGAGGCGTGAATCCAGGCAGGCAGTCCTTCAACTTTCACGGCGTGTGGTGTGGATAGAAGAATTTGGAGATGATCCTCTCCACCTAGGCTGATGCCAGGGTTTCCTCCGAGTATCTCGAACCAGGATCCAGGTGCCCAAAGGAATTGGTAAATCCTTGGAAAGGGGGCTGGTCCTCCAGGCTTGATTAACCTGCTGGTGGATTTCCTTCAACGAGTGTCGCAAACCTGCAAGACTAGAGAGAAGATCATTGTCCACAGTATGCAAATTCACATTACAACCATGCCAACGGGCATGGGACGTCCGGTCAGAATCTCAAACGGCGATAGTCCCAGTTGTCGGTGTGTCCGTCCCCTTAGTCCCATTAAAGCTAAGGGTAGTGCATCCGGCCATGATAAATTAGTTTGTTCACAAATTTTTTGCGAGTTTAGCTTTTAAAGTGCCATTGCATCGTTCTACGATGCCTCCGCTTTGGGGATGGTATTCACAATAGCCAGGTGGTTAATTCATTTATAATGGAGTTCACAAAATGAGTGCCATTATCTGTTTGTAACTTTTGAGGGATACCCCATCTTGGAATAATCTCTTTAATTAGTGCTTTAGCTACTGTTTTGGCATCGCTGTGTTTTTGAAGGGAAAGCCTCTACCCATCGGGAGAACACATCGACAATCACAAGACAATATCGGTACCCTTTAGACGGGGTTAGTTCAATGAAATCCATTTGGAGGTGTTCAAACGGACCCATTAGATTAGGGGTAACGGCGGGACTTACCTGGGTACCTTTTCCCACATTAAACTTTTGACATATTGCACAGCATCTGCAAAATTGCTCTGCATATGTAGAGAAACCTACAGCTTCCCAATGTTTTTTCAACATCTCGAACCATGGCATCTCTTCCTGCGTGATCGAGGCCATGGGCGATTTTTGCCATTCCTGGAAAGAGGCTTTTGGGAGAAAAGGTTTGTTAGTGTGTTTATGAGTCCAGACTCCATCAGAGAGGGACCCTTCTTTGGACCATTTTTCTCCTTTCGATATCCGTGGCTGCACTCTGTAAAGAAATAATTTGATTATCAGGATCCTGGTCATTTCTCTGTTGGAATAAAGAAATTGGTGTGTTATTATATGCAGCCTCTTTAGCAAAGTGGTCAGCTAATTCATTCCCTTTGCTAACAGGATCCTGTTTTCCTGTGTGAGCTATTATTTTCACAATCGCTAGCTTCGATGGTTTGGTATGGCTTCTAAAAGGGATTCGATCAATTCTGATGTTGGATGGGTTTGCCAGTACTGGTCTTAAATCCCCTTAATTTCCATAATGCTCCATGATCATGGCAGACTCCAAAAGCATACCTGGAATCTGTATAAATTGTTACGATCTTCCTTCGGACAGCTGACATGCTCGAGTGAGTGCTACGAGTTCAGCTGTTTTGTGCACTTAAGCTTGATGAAAATTCGATTTGCTTCCAGCAGGCGGTCCCCTTGGACCACTGCGTAACTAGTTGAGATGTGAAGTTTTGGCTGTACTAGGATAGAATGTACAGCGTGAGGCACTTTAACTGTTAGGGGGGCTCATGAGAACTACATCCGTGCTTGCTAATACAGCTTCTGTTGTTGCAGCCACAGCACGAAGACACGGAGGAAGTGCTGCGGCCACTGGATCCAGTTTTTTAGGAAAAATAAGCCACCGGTCTTTGTTTATCTCCATGTTGTTGCGTCAGTACTGCATTCATAATCCCTGCTTTTCGTCCACGAACAAAGTGAATGGACGAGATATGATCAGGCAAACCTAGCGCGGGCGCAGATAAAAGAGTAGCTTTGAGGTTACAGAGAGCCTTCTCAGCCAGTTGTTGCAACGGCTGTGCTCTTTCAGTAAAATTTAGAACCCACTGTCTGCAGTAGCCCAAAATACCTAAAACAGACATACCTGTTGTTTTGTTTAGCTGCAGCTTAACCTTAGAAACTTTATGGCCATTGTCCCCCAAAAACATTCTGGGTATCTATTGTCCCCCAAAAAACAGCAACAATTTCTGGGTATCTATTGTACAATTTTCTTCCGTCGCGATTTCCATCTACATACTGTATCAATGTACTACTTCCGGCCAGACGCCTTCTAAATTTTGGGCAAGAGCTTAACCAGAAACACAAAGGGCTTCTCTGTATCCCTGAGGCATGACGGTCTATGTCCAACGGCGGTACCGCGTTTGACGAGATCGGGATGTACGGCGGAGATGCCAGCCTCTGCTTCGGGAGACAAAGGATATTGGGCACGGTGCGGGCGGAAGGAGGATTTCAGGTGGATCACCAGAGGCTCACAATGGGCTATCCTTTGAAACACTACTTTAGTTATTAAATGGTCAGGAGTATCAAAAAAAAAAAAAAAAATACCTGGAGTAACTTGTAACCAGTCGGTTCTTTCAAGGCATTTTTCCACCCATGGTCCTATTTTCTCCCATTTAACAGTGTGAGATTTAGCTAAGGAAAAATATGAGGCACTATTTTGCCAAGATATATATGTGCTGTGAGCATGTAAAATGAACAGAAGCAGCTGCCTTTGTGGATGAAATAAAAACACAGTAGATGTGAAGGGTTTCGGGGCAAGTACCAGAAGTAAGGAAAGATTCTAGCCAGGGGGTGTCTGCTTCTATAGGGAAGTATTGGGCAGTACAGTGTAAAATGTCAGGGGCCTGTATATTGGGAAAAAGACAAGGGGAAAAAAAAAAAATGTAGGGCTTTGAGGAGAATGGTGTGTGTGGGGAAATATCTAAAGTCATGCTGCAAAAGAGGGTTTGGGGTAAGGGGGTAATTTGACACAACAACTTTTGGGGTTGAACAAAGTATGTCCGCCAGGACGTGACTGGACTTGAAGAGGTTTTGATACTTGAAGAAGGTGAGGTTGTCCAGAAGCAGTAAGTACAGTAACAGTTTCGTTCGAGGCAGGGACCTTTGCCAGCGAGAGGGTAGATCGAGTGGCACCAGTATCGATTAAGAAAACAGTCTCAGTGCCATCAACGAACAATGTCAGTAAAGGATCAGTCTCTGAATTATGGGTGAGCAAAGGTAGTTGAAAAGAGTAACTGGAGGTCCCTGCGTTTTCCTATGGCCAGTATGGTTGGTCAGGGGTGTCAGAAAAAACAGGTGGAATAAGGGGAGGTGGGGGGCTGTTGCTGTCTGTGAGGGCACTCTCGACGAAAATGTCCAGTTTCACCACAGGCGTAGCAAGAGTAGGAATTAACATTGGAATTTAAGGGAGAGGGAATAAAAGGATTCTTAGTGTGGTCAACAGGAGGAGCTCTAAAACCACCTCGTCCTCTTCCTCGTCCTCGTCCCCTTCCTCTAAAGCCATATCCTCGACCTTGGTCAGGAGTATTCCTGGTATAATAGTTCATCTGTGCTGCCAATAATTTGGCAAGAGAGTCCGATTCCTTCTGCTTAGTTTGTTTTTCGGCATGTTCAGCATGTCGTTTGACTTCATCAAACGTGGCACTTTCCCACTCAATACAGGAAGTGCGGACCTTGTTTTGTATATCAAAGCGCAAACCGGAAACAAAAGGTGGAACTGCAGCTCGGGTGCGGTCATCAGCATTTCCCAAGCCCGAGTGATTAGCCATAAGGTCTTGAATCCTATGTGCCCATTCATCAACCGTTTCGTCTCTCTTTTGTTTTACAGCAGAAATAAGGGACCAGTCCGTTCCTTTTTTATACGCCTCCCATTGTGGGTTAAATTCGCCTTCTCCACCTATCCCCTGTCCTCGAGTTAAAGCTGGGTTCCATACCCATGGAACGTCATTGCGGACACCCCAGCTAACAGTGGCCCATGTGGTCCCAAGCTTTCGACGAAGTACCTGGGTCCATTCAGCAGCATTAGGCTTATACATGCTATCTAACTGATCAAGTTGTTCAACAAATTTTAGTCCTCCTACTTCCTTGGGATCTGGAAGTGCATTCACGACATCTTTTAGTTCTTGGATGTCCCAATTCCGATTTATCATAACTGTTGTGGGATTTTGGGGTCCAGCTGGATGGGCAGGTTATAATGGGGATTGGGAACTTCTATTAAAGGGCAAGTAAGTGAAGGATTAGAGGAGAAAAAAGTTGGAGCTGGTTTGTGACTTCGAGTGCATTTGGAGACGGGGGGTTTGTCTAGTACAGGGTGAGTCATAGTGATCTGTGCCTGGGGGATCAT
Source organism: Erpetoichthys calabaricus (assembly GCF_900747795.2). Lineage (NCBI taxonomy): Eukaryota > Metazoa > Chordata > Cladistia > Polypteriformes > Polypteridae > Erpetoichthys > Erpetoichthys calabaricus. Next base: position 119,067,635 of record NC_041403.2, read on the forward strand.
CGGGAGAAACTTCTGCTAGTTGTAGTGTAGGGGGGGCAGTCGGAATGGGGGGATAGAGGAGGGGATAATAGAGGTGCCTGAGGTTGGTTCTGAGGAGGGGAAAAAGAATAATAGGATAAATCTAAACCTGTCTTCTTTTCTATAAATTTTTTAGGAGACCCATTTTTACTGGGCGTCTGTTGATCCTCCGAAAATAATTCCTCCAGCACTAATGATTTTGATCCCCCTGTGCGGCGATTAACAGGCTTACTGTTATAAGTTCCCATTATGTCCCCTTGCTCTCCCGGGTTCTGTATTTAATTTTCCAACTATATACTGATTCGCCTAATCCCTTGTACGTATGAATCAGCGAGGCATTAAGTGTGCCACTCACTAAACCTAAACTGTTCCCTTCTTAGTTTCAAGGGGAGACACCTAACTATCGGTCCTGTCCCAGTTCCCAGGAGAACACGGTATTGTTGCTTATTCCGTATGTAGATTTATTTATTTTCCATAGCGCTACATATCTTCCATAGCTACATATCTTCCATAGCGCTACGTATCATTCCGTCCTAACAGCAATCCTGCAATCTGTGCTCTTTTCGGTTTATATTTCCATACCACCCCGTTACTCGTCCCGTTAGCCTGTCCGCTCACATCCCCGGATTCCAGCTCAGGTGACTTCATGTCCGATTCGGTTCAGCAGAATACTACATCAATACGTCCAGCCGAGTCTAGGATATGGGTGAGGCCAGTATCCTTTCGTCAGACCTTTCGTATGCGTCAAACTGCTTGGGTCAAGTCTCCATCACCTTAAGCAACCCGTTGAGATATGAGTATGACTAGACGGTCAACAGGAAACTCGCCCTCCCGTTATTTAGAAAATAAAAAATATTCGGAAATCCCCCGGTACTTACCCCAGCCTGGAAGTGTGCAAGCTCTGTCTGGAAATCCGTTCAGTCACCGTGGATGTAGCAAAGAGGAGACCAGGGACTCCTCACGCAAGAACTGTTTCAGGACAGGGCAGTCCTAACTTTTGCCGGAGCTGCATGCTCTGCTGCCGGAGCTCAAATTGACGGCAGTCCGCTGGTAAGACGGATCACTGAAATGGTCTCGCTGGAGGAGTCGACCGGCCGTCTCTTGCCCCACGTCCGGGCGCCAAAAACTGTGGACACTTTTTGTGACTGAAGACAGAGAAGAAAATTAAAATTAGTCAAAACCTTTTATTAATACATCCCAGGCAAGGGTAAAATGTCAGAGAAACACAGTCCTAGGACACCGCGCTTCATCTGCCTCGAGCGCAGATGTCCTTGTTCTTTTATACCTTTCTAATCTCCTGATCGTGACCACGTAAGCAAAAAATAGCGTCCTGACTCATTGTACTTTTCCAATTTTTGTAAAGTCATTACCCTAAAGGTATATTTTTCTTGTCACACACATCATCAAAAGAAACTTCCAGAAAGTATACATGCTTTTTGTCACGTACGCAAAACACAAACAAGTTTCATCATTCTGTCCTATTTTCTGTACACACATACATTTTGTTCATTACATCTTTTTATGTTTTCACAGTAGTGTTCTTGGGCAGAATTGTGAGTGGGCCCATTCCCTTGGATGAGAAACAACCCCACACATGGATTGTATCACGATGCTTCATTGTTGGCACGACACAGGACTCATGGTAGCGTTCACCTTTTCCTTCTCCAAACGACCAATTTTCCAGATGTCCCAAACAGTTGAAAGGAAGATTCATCCGACAAAATAACTTTGCACCAGTCTTCTGCAGTCCAATCCTTGTATTTCCTGTAGAATTTCAATCTGTTCTTGATGTTTTTTTCTTGGAAAGAAGTGACTTCTTTGCTGCCCTTCTTGACACAAGGCCGTTGTTCTAAAGTCTTCACTTCACTGTGTATGCACATGCACTCACACCCACATGCTGCCAATACTGAGCAAGCTCTGCAGTGGTGGCAACACAATTCTGTAGCTGACTTGTCAGCAGGGGAAGGTCCTGGTGCTTGCTGGACACTTTTAGCTCATCATTTTGTGCCAGGGCCAAAATAAGTGAAAATGGGTTTTTGTTTAAAAAACTTTTCATGCTAATAAAGCGCTTTGCAGTGAATTAATATGCATTTGATCACTCTGCACAATGATATAAAAACAATGTGAATTGCCTCCATGAAAAGTGAAGGCACAAATTTTGCAAAACACAACATTTGTGTCTCAGCCAAAACTTTTGACCACTGCTGTAGAAATAAGGATTAAGAAGGGCATGCTTTTTTCACCCTTCATAAAAATTGACCTACAACATTTAATCAAAGTAAATTGATAAATGGAAAAAAAAATGTAAAACACCCTATGGATTGGTGGTATAGGTGCACACCATTTATAATGGGGCTGTAACTATATTCTGAATTAATTAAAAACAGCTGTTTCAGTAGATTTACTTGAAGATTTCCTGGTTATATGTAACAGTAATAACCATGAGTCGTAATGAGCTAATAAAAAGATCTACTGGATGTTATTATTGAAAGGTATAAAGTAAGAGATTGACAAAAAAGGATTTCAAAGGTTTTACCATTTGAAAGTCTTTATTAATGAAGAAAATATTGATATTGCAAGCCTAAGAATTTCCCTAAAATTGCTGGTTGGGCAAGGAGAAGGCTTATGGGCTACTTACCAAGACACCAATGGTAACCTTAAGAGAGGCTAAAATTATAGCAGAAAGTGGCCACTCTGTGTATGTTAAACCCATTTTGCATATTCTACACAAGTCTGAGCTATGGGATAGGTTGGCAAGATGGAAGAAATTCACATAAAAAAACTACCACACAATCAGTCTTTTCAAAATCATGAGTGAAAAAAATTTGTATGAATAGACGAGAACAAGTGAATGTTTTTTACATACCAAATACTATTCAATGTCCAAAGAACACAGTGTTCACCTGTCAGTCATTTTGGTGGCTATATTATGTTATGGGGCTTCTTCTCCTTAGCAGGAACTTTGGCTCGAGAAAGGCAGATGATAAATGAATAGCTTTGTTAACTTTTTTAAGACAGAAAATGTAGTAAGTGTTTAACCTTCAAAGAACAATGATAGAAAGCACACAGCTACCTCAACAAAGGAATCATTTAAAAAATGTGGATATTAATATCATGGAATAACCTAGTCAGATCTCTAGTATCAATCCTATAGAAAATTTGTATACTCATATTAAGAATTCATATTAATAATTAGAAAAACTGAATTATTTTTGTAAAGAAAATTGGAGTAAATTTCAAAATCGAGGTGGGCTAAGATGACAGTATACAAACAGATATACAGCACTAAACAGAATTCCTGGCGTTATCAAAGCAAAAGATGCTCCTGCATATTATTAGTTGAAGACTGTACACACTCGAACAACCAAAGCATTAAGTGCTTGCTATTTTTTTATTGACTGCATTTTTTAAAAATTGCACAATACACGCTAAACATTTTCAAGGTAACAATGTATTGGTTAAGTTTTATGTTATATGTAGATGAACCAATCCTGAATTTCAGAGAAAAAAACCTTGGTATTAAGAGGTTGCTCGTATCTCCTTCCTTGTTTGCTTGTTAATGTCAAGTAGAAATGGTAATGATCTCTTTTCAAAATGTCATACCTGTCTATCTCTTTGTATGCATAGCATATATAAAACTGTATTATGTGTATTCCTATTATAAAGTTTTACTTATGATGAAAACTAATTTTGAACATACAGTATTAAATAATTTGGTTAATATTTAAAGAATTGACCAGAATCATTGTATTGTTGAAAATCTAGCCATCCATTTTCAAACTGCTTTAATCCAATTATAGAGTCCCGGGGGCCACCACCAATCTTTAAGACATTGGACTGGGCAAAGTAGGAACCAACTTTAGATAGGCAGCCATTCAAAAACAGAATACACGTGCCATCACCCTCACAAGAGTAATCTGGAGAGCCAGTTGACCTAACATGCATAACTTTAGAATATGGGAGAAAAAGCTGAAACATATGAATGTAGAGAACATGAAAATCCATTTTACAACAATGGAAAAGAAAAAAAAAATTTAAAAATCTGTTGGTTTCAGTGGAAAGAGGATAGTTGAGCAGTCTTATTTATGCAAGACCTGTGCAAGACACACAAATGAAGACAAAGTTAAAATTTTGGAATAGATAGATAGATAGATAGAAAGATAGATAGATAGATAAATAGATAGATAGATAGATAGAGATAGATAGATAGATAGATAGATAGATAGATAGATAGTTAGATAGATAGATAGATAGATAGATAGATAGACAGACAGACAGACAGACAGACAGACAGACAGACAGACAGACAGATAGATAGATAGATAGATAGATAGATAGATAGATAGATAACTTTATTAATCCCAAGGGGACATACTCTAGCAGCAGCATACTGATACAAAAAACAATATTAAAGATTGATAATAATGCAGGTAAAAACAGACAATAACTATGAATAATGTTAACGTTTACACCCCCGGGTGGAATTCAAGAGTCGCATAGTTTGGGGGGAGGAACGATCTCCTCAGTCTGTCAGTGGAGCAGGACAGTGGCAGCAGTCTGTCGCTGAAGCTGCTCCTCTGTCTGGAGATGATACTGTTTAGTGGATGCAGTGGATTCTCAATAATTGATAGGAGCCTGCCGAGTGCCTGTCGCTCTGCCACAGATGTCAAACTGTCCAGCTCCATGCCTACAATAGAGCCTGCCTTCCTCACCAGTTTGTCCAAGCGAGAGGTGTCCTTCTTCTTAATGCTGCCTCCCCAGCACACCACCGTGTAGAAGAGGGCGCTTGCCACAACCGTCTGATATAACATCTGCAGCATCTTATTGCAGATGTTGAAGGATGCCAGTCTTCTAAGGAAGTATAGCCGGCTCTGTCCTCTCTTGCACAGAGAATCAGTATTGGCAGTCCAATACAATTTATCAAACAGCTGCACTCCCAGGTATTTCTAGGTCTCCACCCTCTGCACACAGTCACCTCTGACGATCACGGTGTCCATGAGGGGTCTGGGCCTCCTAAAATTCACCACCAGCTACTTGGTTTTGCTGGTGTTCAGGTGTAGGTGGTTTGAGTCACACCATTTAACAAAGTCCTTGATGAGGTTCCTATCCTCCTCCTTCAGCCCACTCCTGATGCAGCCCACGATAGCAGTGTCGTTAGCAAACTTTTGCACGTGAAAGGACTCCGAGTTGTATTGAAAGTCCGATGTATATAGGCTGAACAGGACCAGAGAAAGTACAGTCCACTGCGGCGCTCCTGTGTTGCTGACCACAATGGTCAGACCTGCAGTTCCCAAGACGCACATACTGAGGTCTGTTTGTAAGATAGTCCACGATCCAAGCCACTAGGTATGAATCTACTCCCATCTCTGTCAGCTTGTCCCTAAGGAGCAGAGTTGGATGGTGTTGAAGGCGCTATAGAAGTCTAGAAACATAATTCTTACAGCACCCACTGCCTCTGTCCAAGTGGGAGAGTGATCGGTGTAGCATATAGATGATGGCATCCTCCGTTCCCACCTTCTCCTGGTATGCGAACTGCAGAGGGTCGAGGGCGTGTTGGACCTGTGGCCTCAGGTGGTGAAGCAGCAGCCTCTCTATGGTCTTCATCACATGTGACATCAGAGCGACAGGCCGGAAGTCATTCAGCTCAATAGGACGTGATACCTTTGGGACTGGAGTGATGCAAGACGTTTTCCAAAGCCTCGGGACTCTCCCCTGTTCCAGGCTCAGGTTGAAGATGCGCTGTAGAGGACTCTCCAGCTCCGACGCACAGACTTTCAGCAGTCATGGCGATACTCCATCTGGACCCGCTACTTTGCTGGCACGAAGTCTCTTCAGCTCTCTGCTCACCTGCGCTGCTGTAATTGTGGGTGGGGATGTCTCTCCTATGCTGTTATCAGCAGAAGGATGGGTGAAGGCTGCAGTACTCCGAGGTGAGAGTGGGTTAGGGTGGTCAAACTTGTTAAAGATGTTGTTCATTTGGTTTGCTCTCTTCACGTCTCTCTCGATGGTGGCACCCCCGCTTCGAGCTGCAGCCAGTGATGATCTTCATCCTATCCCACACTTCCTTCATGCTGTTATTCTGCAACTTCTGCTCCAGCTTTCTCCTGTACTGCTCCTTTGCCGCCCTGAGCTGGACTCTAAGTTCCTTCTGCATGCGCTTGAGCTCATGCTGATCACTGCCTTTAAAAGCCCTTTTCTTCTGCTTCAAAAGACCCTTGATGTCACTTGTAATCCATGGCTTGTTATTAGCATAGCAGCGTACAGTTCTTACTGGAACTACAATGTCCATACAGAAGTTGATGTAGTCAGTACTGCAGTCAACAACCTCCTCAATGTTCTCACTATGTGATTCCTGCAGGATATCCCAGTCTGTAGTTCCAAGCAGTCTCTCAGCGCCTGCTCTGCCTCAGGGAACCACTTCCTGAATGAGCATGTGGTTGTAGGTAGGACCCTCACTCTTGGTTTGTAGTGAGGCTGAAGCAGAACCAGGTTATGATCTGCTTTCCCAAGCGCAGGCAGCGGGGTGGCGCTGTATGCATCTTTAACGTTTGCATACAGTAAGTCAATAGTCGTATTTCCCCGGGTGTTACAGTCCACATACATAGATGCATTGCCTTATTAAAATTATACTGCCAATTATAGTATTTGCATGAAAAAGCAGTATTTCATATACTGGTGCTGTCCAGGGCAGTCTTCATGCTGCAAAGGATACATGAGGCTATGTGTTGATTTTTGTTTCCAGTTGATTACTACTTGTATCGTTTTTCATAGCTATAGCAAATAAAAAAAATAAACCATCCAGGTAATTAAGTATTCATGTAAAAGTGACTTATAAACTGAAGCGTTATTAGCTGCTGCTTCTCATTTACATTCTATAAATTACATTATCATACATAATTTGTGATTCTGCAAATTTCTTCTTCAACTAGGATCCTGAACTGTTTTGTCATGTGGTGGGTGTGGCAATGCACTGTATCAGTGCATGCTCCCCAACCTGTCCTGCCCTACGTAGCCATCAGGAAAAATTTAAGTTTAATTAATGGTACACTGTTAATATGTAGTGATTAGCTAACATATTGTCATTCTTTATTCATACCCAAAAGAATGAAGTATACCAGGTGTCATGAAAATTAACATACATAGATTTTACTTAAACATATTTGCTGAAGACTTGGCAATCAGTCATCAACGATCAATGTGTGCTCTAAAGCATGTGTGTGGGAGTTTTAAAGTTCAGCCTCCTGGAGACATTTTTTTTTTAATCTCGTATCTGTAGAGGACAATTCTGTAATGTGCCTTTATAAGTATGTCTGTTGCACCCCCCTTTCTCTGAAAAGTTTTATTGTATGCATTGTTTCTGTGTTTTTTTCATTAAAAAACAGAATACTTTATACAGTATATTGTGAATCTGTAATAAAGTGTTACACTATTAGTCCCTTTTGTTTAATCTTTTAGTAACTGAAAGATGATAAATTGATTTGGAAAGCAAATAATCTTTAAAACATTTAAAAGGACAGTCAGACTTGCTCAAGGTTTTCTATGCCTGCTTTCCTATAAACAGCAGAATGCATTTTCAGTTATAATTTAGCAATATGAACCCTTAAATAAAACTGCTTTTAAATAGTAAAGATGAAAGATTGGATACTTTTCAGTTCAGGTTTCAATATTGAACCTTTTTTAAATGAATAAATTTAGTGATGCATCGGTGAGCATCATAAATATATTAATTATTTCTTAACTTTATGATGCTTTGGGTTAAAATAGACAGGCATTCTTAAAAAAAAAAATACAGGAAGTCATTTTGTGGTATTTCCAAATCAATACCAGATACTGCAAAATACATCCGAGATATCTTGAAATGCACATTTCCAAGATTATTTATTGATGCTGAGGATTTCAACAAAGCAAATATAAGGAATGTTTACAGTCTATATCAGGGCTACTCAAATATAAATTTGAAAGGTCCACTTACTAAATTTCCATTCAGTCTGAGGTCCGGAAAAGTGACGGTCAAATTCCAAATAGAGAACTCCAAAAAAAGGCAATCCCCAAACTTTAGAACTATACACAAAAAAATGACATGGTAGGCCTTTTAGTGTGAAAGGTGGCACCTTCTTTGTGCCACCAGTTGTTTGAACTTGGGCATAAAAGGTGTGAGGGCAAGGCGGAGGCACTGATGTAAATGTTCATTGGTGAGGGTGTTGCGGTATGTGTTTTTTCACCATGTTCATAGTGGAAAAGGCAGATTCACAGCAGTACGTTGAGGGAAACATTGAAAGAATTTGAAGGGCCATCTTCTGCAGGAGAAGAACACCTGCCACAGTAACCATCTTTGTCCAGAAGGTGACAAGGTCACAGTGAGATTCCTGCAGTGCTAGGTTTTCTTGTAGCTCAATTAACTCTGTTTGCAGAGAAGCAGCACTGGCCCATTGGAAGACTTTTGTGGCTTCATTTGAGAATTCTGCAATATTTTTGACAAGAAATGGATTTTCGATGCACAGCAAGACTTGTTTTCCCAAAGGGAAATCTTCAAAGCGAGTTTGGAAATTTTTAATCAGCTTGTCCAGGAATTCAGCATAATTGTGATGGTGATGTTTTCCTGCAGTCTGATCCAAAACTCTTGGGAAGTGAAGCAGGTCCTGCTGTAAGTCACATTTGAACACCTCCAGCTTCCTCTGGAAAGCACGGACAGCTAACATGAGGTCACACACTGTGCTGTTTTTGCCTTGGAGCTTCATATTAAGGTCATTAAGATGGGAAGTAATGTCCGTTAGAAAAGCAACAATTTCCATTTTCTCGTCATTCTTCATGAAATCCACAAACGGTTTGGCTTTTGCACTCTTCTGATCCAACAGAAATGTCTCCAGCTTTTTCCGCAGTGCCCAAAAACGCTCCAGTACCTTGCCTTTACTAAGCCACCAGACATTGTTGTGAAGGAGCAAATCATCAAATGTTGCATTCACCTCTATTAGAAATGAGCGCAATAAACGATGTTGCAAAGCAGAGGATGCTCTCAGATAATTGACTAGTTTCATGACTGTTGTCATGACTTCTGAGTACCTTTCTCCAAGGCTGGCACACAAAACCATCTGGTGAATTATGCAGTGGTATGCCATGAGGTCAGGGTGGTGAGTTCTCAAGCGTGACACTAATCCCCTCTCTTTCCCAATCATACATGGTGCGCCATCAGTAGCAATGGAAACAACATGCTTCAGGTCTATCGCTCTGTCTCTAAGCAAGCTACAACTTGCTTCTACACCACGATCTTAGAAGTTCTGATCACCTGACAGTAGTCTTACTGCCAGTTTACAAGTAGAGACTACAATAAATGGAACTGGCAAGAAAAGTAGTTCATCCACCTTTTCTCTTCTCGATTTGCTCAATGCCTTCTATGCCTGCTCTGGCTGCTTTAACAAGTGGCCTGATATTTGTCTGCAGCAACACAAGATTCATCATTGCCTGTTTCTGTATTTGGCATAAGGAAGGCTTTTATACATATACATACATCTAATCTATATTATATATATATCTATACTAATAAAAGGCAAAGCCCTCACTGACTCACTGACTGACTGACTGACTGACTGACTGATTGACTGACTGACTGACTCATCACTAATTCTGCAACTTCCCGTGTAGGTGGAAGGCTGAAATTTGGCAGGCTGATTCCTTACAGCTTACTTACAAAAGTTAGGCAGGTTTCATTCGAAATTCAACGCGTAATGGTCATAACTGGAACCTCTTTTTTCACAATATACTGTAATGGACGGCAGCTCGATGGCCGTGGGAGGAGGAGTTGAATGTCATGTCATCACGCCTCCCACGTAATCACGTGAAAAGACTGTGAACGCAGTAGGGACAAATGAAGGAGGAGCCGCAAACAGCGAAGAACAAAAAATTCATTAAACAATTGAGAAGGGAGCGAGTGAAGCATACATGCATGTTCATAAGGGAAACAAAGCACGGTGTAAAACGTAAGTTTAAATTAAGTTTATAGAAACGCTCCCGCTGCGGATTGCAATAACGTGAAAAGACTGTGAATGCAGTAGGGACAAATGAAGGAGGAGCCACAAACAGCGAAGAACAAAAAATTCATTAAACAATTGAGAAGGGGAGCGAGTGAAGCATACAAGCATGTTCATAAGGGAAACAAAGCACGGTGTAAAACGTAAGTTTAAATTAAGTTTATAGAAACGTCCCGCTGCGGATTACAATAACATATTCGCGAGATAAATGTTTAATGAGAAGACACGAGGTATAAACGAACTACAGTAATCCCTCACTTATCGCGGGAGATAGGTTCCAAGGCTGACCGCGATAACTGAATTTCCGCGAAGTAGAGACACCATATTTATTTAATTATTTAACGTGTATTTGGACGTTTTTAAACCCTCCCTGTATTGTTTACAACCCACCATTTACTCTATTAATAACAGGGACGACTGCTAAGCAATATGAAATCGGTAGATAAGTTTACACTTACTGTATGGCGAAGTACACGTAGCAGCTTGTAGGCAGTCATGATGTCGTCGACCTTGTTGCAAAGATTCCTAAAGCAGATTCCATCCAGACTACTGCCTTATCACGTCCACTTGCAACTCGTTTTGCACCCTGCCTAAAGGACACTGCGGCCGTAGATCTTATATGCTTTTCCTCCTTTTTAGATAAAAAGAATCGTGGACTCATTTATGCTGTAATGGTGTCCTCCAGCAGTGTAGCTGTTCCCTTCCTTCAACATATCCAAAACTTTTACCTTTTCTGCAATCATTTGCATCTTCTGTGCAGTAGCACGTTAATGCTGCATGAGTGAAATGAGACTTCCTGGTTAATGCAATGCTCTGTCACTGAGCCAATCAGCAGCACACAGGAACTTAACTGCGTGCTCTGATTGGGTAGCTTCTCAGCCATCCGCCAATAGCATCTCTTGTATGAAATCAACTGGGCAAACCAACTTAAGAAGCAAGTAAAAAGACCCATTGTCCGCAGAAACCCGCGAAGCAGTGAAAAATCCACGTTATATATTTGGATATGCTTACATATAAAATCCGCGAAGTCGTGAATCCGCGAAAAGTGAACCGCGAAGTAGCGAGGGATTACTGTACACGCCGTAGCGCAACGTTAGGGGGCAACAGTTTCAACCATTCTATGATCTGCCTCTCGCAACTGAAAGACGGCACATGGCGGATGTTAGCCCACTTGCTGACCGCAAACGTTAGGGGCTTCAACTCTGGCGCTGACGATATTCGATTCTCGAGAGGGGGATGCAGTGAGTGTGTATGCCTGATGAGCCCAGAATTAAGGAGAAACACGTGTCGCATACTCTTTGCATTATTTGAAAGTAAACTATTAAAACCATTCTATGATCAGCTTCTGGGAACAGAAAGAGGGCACGTGGTGGATGTAAGGCGACTTCCTGACCAACCACAAGCGTAACCTGGCAGGTAACCATCCATACAGTCAGATTGTGATTCAGAAAACGAATGCCATGAATTTAATTACCACGATCTACATACTGTCAAATAAACGAAACACATGCTGTAGCGGGACAGCTGTGAAAAGCGAGGTTCACAAAAAAACAGATCCTTAACAAATTGTTATTGGTATATTTTCGATCCGTTTAAAAAGGTTTTACTTTCTTCTTAAAAATTAAAAGCAGTACTTCGCCGCAACGAAGCGCGAGAATTTGGCTATATATATCTGCTTCTCACAATTAAAAGAGGGCACGTGGCTGATTTTAGACGACTTCATGACCAAACATAAGTGTTACCTGCCAGGTAGGGTTACCACTTTTTAATACAAAAAAAATAAGGGACGCATACTGCAGCGGGGTGCCACATCCCAGTGCCAACAGTTTGCAGACTCTACTTAAAAGACCCGCCCTCCTCACTGGACAGTTAAAAAGACCAATCAAACTAACGATGGCATCAAGTATTACCCAATCAAAAGTAGGAAAGGAGGCATCTTCATAAAATGCGTGTGGGATGATTTGCATGAGACGCTGCTTTAAAAAAAATGATAAAAAAAATACGGGACAAATTCCGTCCCGTATTGATTCAAAACGGGACGCGCAATTTCATTCTCAAAATACGGGACGATTCCGTATTTTAAAGGACGGGTAGCAACCCTACAGTGCCAGGTAACCACCCATACAATCGGATTGTGATTCAGACTAGGAATGCAATGAATGTAATTACCCCCGATCTACATACAAGGCAAAAGTCTTGCAACATTCAAAGATGATGGCTTGGGATAAGTACACCATAGAACATAAAAGAGCTTATGAAGCCTTGAACCGAAAAAAGCAAGATCTCAGAGATCGTAAAAAAAAAAAATAGGAGGTAATGTCGTTTTACTCGCTGTAGATTTTAGTCAAACATTACCAGTTATTTCACGAGGGAGACCAGCAGATGAACTCAACGAGTGTTTAAAATCCATGCTTCTCCCACGCTTGGTTATATGTCGCGTGTTCTCGGGTAGGTGCACCAAAAAATGTATACATTTAAGCATGTAATGAGCAAACAAAAAATGAGGTATACCCGAAGGCACTGCAGTAGTACTTAATGTAACTTTACTTCTTAAATGTTAATGTTTTACTGTTTAATAATTTATACGCTTCTTATATGTTGTTCAAATTCTTTTATCAAAATACCAGTGACAGCGCAATGCACGATAACGTGGAGTGAATACACCATACGCATCCGCCCACGGCCGCCCTGGTGTGCGCAGATAGGAGTTGATTCTACAATAAAATAAAATAAAGATAAAAACCCAGGATTGTTTCCTGCCTTGTGCCCTGTGTTGGCTGGGATTGGCTCCAGCAGACCCCCCGTGACCCTGTGTTCGGATTCAGCGGGTTGGAAAATGGATGGATGGATGGATAAAAAGAGTAATACAATCATCACCCATAAAGCGGATAGTACACGTGACATTCTATATGTGTACCAGATTTCAAGTCAATAGGTGAAACGGTTTCCGAGCTACAGGTGATTTAAAATCCTGGACAGACAAACGAATAGCCATGGTAGCACATTACAGAAGAAGATTTTACTGTTTAATAATTTATATTTATATGAAATGTGCTTCTTATATATTACTTCATATTCTCATATGATAATGATGTTAATGTTGTTTATATTGATTTCTATGTTATTGAAACTGCATGTATGTGTGTATATGTATGTATATATATATATATATATATATATATATATATATATATATATATATATATATATATATATACTAGCAAAATACCCGCGCTTCGCAGCGGAGAAGTAGTGTGTTAAAGAGGTTATGAAAAAGTAAAGGAAACATTTTAAAAATAACGTAACATGATTGTCAATGTAATTGTGTTGTCATTGTTATAAGTGTTGCTGTCATATATATATACATATACACATACACATATATTATAACACACTACTTCTCCGCTGCGAAGCGCGGGTATTTTGCTATATATATATATATATATATATATATATATATATATATATATTCTCTTCCATTCATATACAGATATATATTATATATATACACACACATATATATATACACATACAGAGATAGATATATATATATATATATATATATATATATATATATATATATATATATATATGTGTGTGTATATATATATGTATATATCTGTATGTGTATATATATATATATTATATATATATATATATATATATATATATGAAAGGACGCACTATCTTTGATATATGCACATACTAAATCGACAGGACACACATTCAACTGGGACAACGTAAAAGCAAAATTTAATGCCAGTACAAAAAGCGCCAGAGAGTTGGCCGAGTCTTGGCTATCAGACGAAAATGCCATCAACAGACACTTGGACATAAACCCAGCATATGCCAACTTAAGAAGGACATATGCACTTTAATTAAACGATACACCCCCCCCCCCCTTTGATCATACTGACTTAGTCACCTCCACCCACCCCCCACTGAATGTGTTGCTATATATTGCCTTTGATTCTTGTAAGTCTAAGCATTATCCTCTGATGAAGACCCCTGACAGGGGTTGAAAGCTCAGGAATAAAAACTATTTTATGATACGTGATTCGTTTTTTCTCCCTTTGTGGATCTCCAACTGCAAATATGCAAACCGTATCACAGACCTTCTCTTCCATTCATATATATATGTGTGTGTGTATGTGTGTGTATATATATATGTTGATATGTGTGTATATATATATATATATATATATATATATATATATATATGTATATATATGTGGATGTGTATATGTATATATATATATGTAGATATGTATATATATGTATATATATGTTTATATGTGTGTGTGTGTATATATTATATATATAAAAGACAGCAACACTCATAACAATGACAACACAATTACATTGACAATCATATTACGTTATTTTTAAAATGTTTCCTTTTCTTTTCATAACCTCTTTAACACACTTCTTCTCCGCTGCGAAGCGCGGGTATTTTGCTATTTATCTATATATATATATATAAAGGAGAGTTGGGATCCGAGAGACTGTTTGTGTGTTTGTGGAGGGATGGAGAGTTAAGGCGGGTGTTGGAGTCACGTGATCATCTCCCCTCCCATTCACCTCATTTCATTCACTTCATTTCGCTCCAAGCTGAGCTCCGCAGCTGGCGCGGTCTTGCTGTTCTTGATTTCCTTTTCACATGGCCAAGTATACATTGCATGCTCAAGAGTAAGCTCAGCGCACAACTTGGTCATATTACAACCGGAGGGGCGAACTGACAACATGGTATACAAAGAGATCCTTAACAAATAATTATTGGTATAATTTCCCTCAGTTTATTATTTAAAATTTTAAAGCAGTACTTCGCCACTGCAAAGCGCGGGAATTTTGGTAGTCTACATATATATATATATATATATATATATATATATATATATATATATATATATGACAGCAAAACTCATAACAATGACAACACAATTACATTGACAATCATGTTATGTTCTTTTTAAAATGTTTCCTTTTCTTTTTCATAACCTCTTTAACACTCTACTTCTCCGCTGCGAAGCGCGGGTATTTTGCTAGTTATCCATAAAATAGTCTTGCATATTAAACAATTAATTATTATCGACAGCAAAAACACTGCTTACATCTTAAGTTTATGTGCATTTATCTATTTAAAAACACTGTTTAACCATTTCTTGTATTACAGGTTTTAACTGTGAAAATACAGTTAATGTAACATTTGTACAGTGTATTTACCAATTTCCCCCCAAAATTATATCACGTTTTGAAGGCCCCTCAAGTTCTTCTCTTGTCCTACTCACTATTTGGTATCTCATTCTTTGAGTCTTTGTTCTCTTTGTGAATGAAAACTTTCTCTTCTTTTGCGATATCAAATAAGTTTCCATTTGTGTCCCTGTAGTCAGGATTTAATTTTAAACCGTCACTTTACCACTCATTGAAGTGAAAAGCCATTAAAATGCACGGACTGAAAACGTCCCGTAATACAATACGTCCCGTCTGCGTAAGTGGGCCATATGCACAGGTTAGTGCTGACGTACTTCCGGTGAAATCTCGGCACGCTCAGCCATTTCCTTTTTCCATACTGCAGCTGTGATTTTGGTTTAGTGGCGAGAATGTCAGAAGTTTAAGCATACAGAGAGATCTGCAGCTAATCATTGTCGTGTACTTTTATGTTCAGTTTCCAGTACGTAGTTTTCATGCATTTCACTCTAATGCGGAAACCCGATCTAAATGGATCGTCGCCATCCGGAAAGTGACAGCTTTGCAGTTGGTTATCATACCCGTTTGTAGCCCGCATTAAAAAAAATATTTTTGCTTGCCATTGACTGACAGGGCGGCGACCGTTTAAGAAAGGTGCGGTTCCTGCGTTGTTTGAGCAGTACATTCTCTCCAATCCACTTTCAAGACCGGTGGTTTGGTTGAGGAGAAAGCGACCGACTTAATATATGACACCGGACGACAAGTAAGAGGAGGAGGATGATGGTGATGATAAAAAAAATCCTCCAGGATCGTGACTACGCTTCGGCTCCACCAGTTGCCGACCTTGCGCTTGATGAAAACATGTCTCTCTGAGAGCAGTTCCCCTAGCTGAGGAAGGAAATTGAGACGCTTACAGTGAAGCAGCGGTTTGGTATTCACCGTTTTTCTGGCTCAGATAGAGACATTTGTTTTTTAACAAGGTAAGATGTCCTGCAGATTCGTGTTATGTATTAAGCTAACATACATATTTACCTGTCCCTAAATAAAGTTTAACGATTGTAGGGCGATGCAGTGGTAGCACTGCTGCTTCGCTGTAAGGAGAACCTGAAAAAGCAGGATAACATCCACACAAACTGTGAGACTTCTGGCTTTTTCTCATTGATTTGTAGCGCTAAGCCCTAATGGTAATTTCTGCTTTCTCCGAATCCTCGTCTGAAACTGAAATTGACAAAGATATTAGGAAAACTGTGTGATTGACACAAGTTAGCGGTAACATCACTACGTTGACCTTGGCTTGTACACCATCATGTTAATTCGTCCGGATCTTACCTTCGTAATTGTGGTTCAAGCTTGAAATGTATCTTTTGAAGTCTTCTCCTTTTTAGCCCCTGACATGTTAAAATTTATTATTATTATTATTAAAATAATGCCTTACGTCATTTACCGTAAAGTCTCCATACAGGCCGTTTTGATTAATAATATCCACTTGCAGAGCCGGAAGTGAGGTAGTGGGCTTACGCGGATTCCGAAAGAGAGTGTGAATATAGTCGATTAGCCGTCTTAAGATAGGGTGGCTCAGCGTGCTGTGATTATACGATACGTGTTTCAGTAAAGTATTTTATTGGAAAAAACTTAGTTAACTCCTATGAAAATGCTTGCAGTTTTTCCACAGTATAAAAAAATGCCATTTTCCACTCTGCCCCACGGTGACAAATAATGTAGTAATACAGCAATGACCCAATAAGCCTACGGTAATAAAAAATGAACGAGGCTTCGGTACGCGCGCTATACGCTGATATTGGCGCACATTTTTATTAGCGGGCTGTCATCGCTCGAGCGCAAACGGATTCAGGACGCGCATCCTCGTGCATTCGTGACACTCATTGGGTGGGCTTCAAGGTTCTGTTCCTTCGTTACATTTTTAATGTTAAAATTGCTTTGGTGCTCTTATTGCATGTAAAGTCTACTGTGCACGAAATATCCTGGTGAGTATGGAACGTCAACAAACGACTGTAGGTCTATATCGAAGTGAGGGAAGCAAAGAAGACGAAAACGACCTCCCAAACAGGTGCCAAATATAAAGTCTCCTTGTTATTATAGTATTCGCACCTCAATTGACACTTTACACGTTTAAAAACAGTGCTATAACGATGTCGTGGTCGGCATGATGCCATTTTTTGTTTTATACACCTAAAAGCCCCGTTTCACAGTGAATCTGGACGCAGGACGTGCTGGTTAGGTTCTTTGAATTGGCTCTGTATGAGTGTGGGTCTTTCTGTTTTCGTTCTGTTTGGCTTTGAAATTAACACGCACATACTTTTTAAACTTACACTTTTATTGTTACATTTAAGTAAAAACAATATTTGGAATTCACTTTTCGTCAATATCGCACTGAATTTTGATTCCGTGTTTGGACTTGCATTGTGACGCAAAGAAATGAAAAACAATTCGTACCAGTTCAAGACGTTTAGGCAAATGCTAAGAAGATGATACTCTGCAGCAACGTTATTAATGTGAGTGGGAGTGAACCTGCCAAAAGTGGGTTGCTCGTATTATAGCCATCTTTAAGGACTACACTCGGGATTCGGTCATGTTAAACTGGTTTATTACTTCAGTTAATTGCTGCAAATGTAATATGCTACAGGATTTGCAGCTGCAAAATTTTCTTAATGGCTTATATGGGAAAGGCGCTAAATAAATAAAATTTATTATTATTAATAATAATATTTAAAATAGTACCACATATTCTCCTGTAGTCAAAGTCTGTAATGACTGCTGCGTGTGACATGTCAGTAATTGGTGACGTTTTTGGGAGAAAAATACACATGTAGCAAAATGAAGCTGTAGGGCAAAGCTGCAAAATTTTCATCCATTATCCAACTCGCTATATCCTAACTACAGGGTCACGGGGGTCTGACCAGTGCAGAATTATATTGGATAACTGACTATGTATAATATACGGGCACCCTGTTAAGTGTTCTTTCTTGCACTTTGATCCCGCTTCCTGCTACTTTCATTTGGTTTGAAAGGTTTCGGAAATTTTGTGTGGATTTTTCTACTCAATAGGTCTAAGTAAAACCAAACTGGACCTAACATAACATTCCACAAAACACAATTTTTTCAGTTGATTGTAAACTAACATACAAGTGTAGTTGAAGGGTAGTTTTTGAAAGGCAGTGGATCATTAATTTAGAACAAATTTTAAAGCTGTGAATTTACATAATGGCATTCTTTTAGACAATAGAAGGAAACTAGTGTTGGCAGAGAAAGCCTGTAGAAAGATTAAGAGAACATACAAGCTCCTTGTTTAAAGACCACACCAACCTCACCCCTACCCTGAAACTGAAGTGAGACCGAAGTTCTGGGAGATGGCAGGTATACCTATTTTTCAATAACGGAGATCATACCTTAAAAGAAAGGTAGATTTTAAAAAATAATTATAATATGGTTCAATAAACTTTTAACTTATGTTTATACCAGTCATTTTAAACATCAATGTTGTTAGACTGACAGACTGGGTAGGAATTGATTACTTGATTTATTATTATTTTTTATGCGGTTAAGAATGATACATGTATGTGTTTTACTCCCACAGTGAAGTAGTTCTGAAGACCATTGAAAATGTAATCAAGGAAGTACTACTCAGCTTGTCAAGAGGAGAGGCACCTCAGCTCCGTATGCATAATAGGCTTCAATGGGCCAATAACAGGTATGTCAGATTTATTCAAAGCTAAAGTGACATTTAGATTAAAACTAATGATAGAACATTAACCTGTACATATAAGGAGGTGCTGCTTTAATTGTATCGGTTTCTCAATGTTAGGTTTCATGATTCCACCATCCCCCAAAAGGCAGAGGACTGCTCTTTCATCACAATTAAAAGCAATTCTTCTGCATCTGTTACAAGATTTGGTAAGGTTGTTTTAAAAATTAGAGTGAAGGTGAAAAGCTTTACAATGAAACTGTAACCTTTTATTCATGGATGAGGAAGGGATGTTACTGTCCTAAACAAGTTGTGCAGAGGTTTGTTTCCTGAGGAATACAATGCCTATTTAATGTTGCAGACCAAATGCTGCATATGAAACGGTGTGGGTACTGTATATTATTTTCTGCTGTGATGTTTTGTCTCCGCCAAGAAAACTGTTGGCTTACCTTGTTTCTGGTTTCTATGCTCAGTAGGCTTTCAGATTGAAGGATGTGAGCGAATTGGACACCATTACTGTTTCATTCATTCACCTTTTGATTCTGGATACCCCATAAAATGCAATCTTTTCTATCATGTAATGTATTTCTAGATACAACCATGCTAAATATTAGAAACATTTGTAGAAGATGTACACATAGGCCTACAGTTGGCAATGTCCCAGAAATAATTCAGTACTATGCACTGCATTTATACTATAAATATTACATTAGCTCAGTGATACAGTCTGTCAGATAGATTACTCTCTATAGAACCAAGTTTGGTGTCATAGCTGTGCTTAATCTGAGAAAGATTGTCCTGTCCACTGGTGGCTTCCTTTCTCCTATACTTCGAATCTCAAATCTGCCAATCTTCTGTGTTCACAACTTACCATGAAGGTGATAGCTTAAAATATTCTGACAAAATGAAATTTCAGTTAATTTCTGTATAGCACATTTTAATTATCCTCAGGTTAGTTTAATTACCAATTTATGTTACCTCCGTAGGAGTGGGTGTTTTGTCTGTTTTTGATTATGATGATAAAAATGCAGTAATTCAATTTACTACTATGAAGAAAGAAAATGGGAAGAACAACCTTTCAGGGCAATTGCCAAAGTGGTATAACAGTAACAAGAACAGTCCCACCAGCAAATGTAACAACTGGGAACTATACTAAAATACCTGGCCTTCCATACTCATTTCAGTATTGATGAGGCATCTCTCCTGCTGATAGGTAGATTTATTCAGAGTTTGGAGACTCTACAGCTAATGACTCTGCTTTGTATGATAGATTAATTTGTCCTTTGAATTTAAGACCGTTGTCACAGTGTTCTATCTACATTTGAAACATTAGTAAGTATTGGAAGGTAAAGGGTGCACAGGCACTTCATATATCAAAATATAATTTCAGAATCATTTACAATCCACACATTATATGGTTATGTTTATGATGACAGATGATTCATCTTTCAAACCATTTTTCAAATACAGTTTTCTGTTTATTTAGTCCAAATGATCAGGTCTCATCAGAGTTTCCTTTGTCCTAAATGAAAGAGGAGAAACTGCATTTAGTTTGATATGATAATCTATATGTAAGGCATAAGCTATAAGTATCAATCAAAATGTTGGTTAAAACTTGAGAACACTGATAAAGTTCAAGTTATATTAGCTTCATAAGAACATTGGAATTCATATTTATGTGCATTCTTTCAGTAACAGTACATGATCAGGTAAATAAATACAAGGAAGCATATTAATATGTACATAAGCTACAATAGCTACAGTCAGTCTAGTCACAAACACCATGGATCTCTTTCATGGATTCTAGAGTTTATTCTTGTAACTTCTCCCTGGTTGAAGGCAACATACATTTTAGTTTACTTCAACTTTTCCCAGAGAAATAAAACCTCTGGGATATGCTTGTCATCTGCATAATAAAATTAGCTGTATCCAACTAGTGACCTCAATATCACTGTTGAGGTGTTACCTGGCCTGCAAAGCTTCCACATAAGGTGGTGGAAACTATGCAGAGAGCTTTCAGATTGTTTCTAGCAACCATCGCTACAAACATAATAGGAAAAGAGAAAGTGAATATCCACTGTAACCTTAAAATTGTTTCTCCAAAGAATACAGGGGGATATGGTAGATAGTTAAGCGTAAATTTCACATAATTATTAGAAAGTATGTATACCCAGAGAACTATAGATTGAACCATTTAGCAATTAGTTTAGTTGAATGTAAAATTTTGAGGTTTTATAAAACTTTAAAAACATTAGGTGAATTGTAGGTGATGACCTTTGTTGGGCAGATGAGTCTATCGATTCAGTTTGTCTGGTTTGGATGACATATTTATATATTAGTAGTTTTTTTTAAATAAACCCTAAGTCATAAAAGCAGTGAGATGAACAATCTGGTCTTGTCAAAAATCAATTGGATGAGATGTATGGATTAGTTAACTATTGAGAACCTAGACTATTTATGTGAATTGATTGACCTTTTTTAATTTCCAGACATTTAACTTCATGAAATAAAATGCATTAGGCATCACTGACTACTATAAAGCAGTGAGTAAACTATAAACAAAAATAAAAAAAAATACCTTAGACATTTGATAATGGTATTAGCTTGTGGTTCACAAATATTTATCATTTGTTGTATTTATTTAAGAAATTAAAATAAAACTGATTACACTGCACAGCATCTAACTTATATTTTCATTTTCTTGTCATTTAATTTTTTGATTTGCAGTCAACTAAAAAATACAGTTCTTGATATATTTTCATTTATGTTGCAGCTTTAATTTTGAAGATGTTATCTGTAATCTATAAACTTGTTCAAAGCAATACATATGCTACTAAAAGGTAAATTTCTAAATCATTCATTTTGTGTACTCAGAAAATCTGGGTTATGACTAACATTTAAATTAATGATGTATATTTACTTAGGTCATTTTTTGATTTCCTGTGAGTTTTGTCCTCTTGTTGTGTATATATACTGTGTAAAAGTGTCACATATTCATGAAAGAATAGAAACTACTGTATTATCACAATTTCTCTTGTAATTTTACTTATCTGGTGGTTTCAGATAACTAAAATTTGATAAAGCTGTGATATTGAATGTCAGAAATGTTACCAATTACAATGTTTCTCTTTAGTAATGAGTATGTTCCAGTTCATAGTAAGGTAATTCAGAATACTGACATTTCTATCCCAAAGTGTAATGTAAATTAATACAGTATATGGCAATCTTTCACATGATTTTAACATGTTTATTTCAGCCTTAACTTCTGTTTAGATGGCATCAAATATAAAACCTAAACATTAGAAAGTTTATATTCAGAATTAAATATCCATTCATTTATCCATTTTTGAACACACTATTTTGTTAATGAGCATCTTTGGGCCAGAAATCATAACAAATTAAAACTCAAAATGTTTAAACCTGCTTAGTCAAATTCAGAGGCACAAGGGGTCATAGTCTATCCTAGCACAACCAGGTGCACTGTAGGGACTAGTACTTAACAGGTTGCAACTCCATCTAAGGGCCCACTCATGTACACATTCTCGCTCTCATAGGACCAATTTAGGTTTGTCAGTTATCCTGACAAGCATATCTTTAGGGATGTGGGAGGAAAACCCACACAGACAGTGACCAAGCACACAATTTGGCTCCAGTATAATGCATTTGTGATGCAGTTGTTTTGACCACATGAAATATTGTCTTTAAATGTTGCTTGAAAAGTTTTAAATATTAAAACATTATGTTTCTTGATGATCCTAGTAACGTAATTCAACTACCCATGGTGGGGTTTTGCCAAGCAAATGCCAATAGTTGTTGTTGTGACCATTGAGAAGTTTCCCTATGGTTAATTGTTTAGGAGAGTGGCCCAGATCTTGTTATGATTTTTTTAAAAAGATGTATCAAGAACCAGGAATACTAGGAACTGAGACTGGCAAAAAAATTCACAAAACAACACTGAACTGAAAATAAAATCAAATTCTAAACAAAAACAAAAAAAAAAATCATCACATGGTATTTTTTCCCAAAAGCCTTAATTTTATATTGCACAAAGTTTGGACACTCTTAAGATCAGGAGCCCATGAAATGCAGTACATGTACTATGTGCCTAGCATCTCAGAAACTAAAAGTCCCAAAATGGTGACTGTGGTGATCCCCTCACCCAAAATAGCGTATTATGTCCAAATCTTATTAAAGAATTTCATCACGAAGGGGTATCAACAGAAAAAATGAGTACACGGGCAATCCTAGCACTGAGAAATGATAAGGGGAAACGAATTAATGCCAAAAATGTTGATCGGTTACACAGCAAATTGGTTAAATGCGTATCAATAGACTATGCTGAAACAGCTGGTGGTGATCATATGGAACATAAAAACATCGACTTACAATATCCTGAAGAATAACTAAAACTGTTTTCACCATCCGATCTTCCACCATAGAAATTACTGTAGAAAGAAGGATGTATTCAAGAAAGGTAATGTAATTAATCTTCTGCGGATAACATGAGACAACAAAGGAGATCTTGATATGCCATTCATATTAAAACATTAATAGTTTCCAGTTAGAATAGCTTTTCCAAAGACAATTAACAAATCTCGGAGCCAAACATTCGAAAAAGATGCTTTGTTTAATATAGAGAAAGAAACAAAATTTAATCATGGGCAGTTATACGTTGCGTTGTCACGATGAAAGTCCAAACACATTATCAAAATTCAATGCGATATTGATGAAAATTTAATTCAAAAAATTGTTTTTACTGAGGTTTTACAGTAAAAGTGTAAGTTTAAAAAGTATTTGCATGTTAATTTCAAAGCCAAACAGAACGAAATCGTATTACTCAATGAATAAGTCTACACAACATGAAACATAATTTACTTTCAAATTATTACGTTTTACTATTTTTTAATATGGTTAATTACTCGCTGTAATGTAATATAGTTCTATTATGCATACATAACAATTCCCATGAAAATAACAATCTGTTTAAATTGTACATCCGCATCCCCTTACGCAAGTGGCAGAACCGCAAAGAGGCTAGCGTGTAGCGTGGGCCCAGGGGGTTGGCAAGCAAAGCAAGCAAGGGGCAAAGCCCCCTAGTCTTTATAAATAAAGTGTTTATTCATCTCTGTAAATTGATCTACTAACAAAACTTCACTTTGGAGTGGTCTGAGAGCGCATAATTGGCACACATTTCTCTTGATATTACATATTTAGTGCAAGACCTATGAATCCTTCATATTAACAAGAAGTTTTGTCATCATGCCAATATGCCACATTGCACAGAGATGTATAACCTATCTACTGATGTTTTATAAGTGTTATGAAGACTAAAAGAAGCCTTTTTTTACATAAAAGTAAAGAAGTAATAG
The DNA here is from genome assembly GCF_900747795.2 of Erpetoichthys calabaricus. Classification (NCBI taxonomy): domain Eukaryota; kingdom Metazoa; phylum Chordata; class Cladistia; order Polypteriformes; family Polypteridae; genus Erpetoichthys; species Erpetoichthys calabaricus. Next base: position 119,091,937 of record NC_041403.2, read on the forward strand.
ATGCATTTTGCAGTATCAAAGTGTTACCAGATAAAGAACAATAGCTCAAAACACCCAAAAAGGCAGTTCACTGTAACCAAGTTCCTATATGTTAAACAGAAGTCAGATTTCTTACACAGAGCCAAAAAAATGTCAGAAAAACAGACAATCCAAAGAGTACAAATAAAATTTAAAAAAAAAAAACTCACCAACACCGTGCAATGTTCCTCACGTGACTGCAATTCCTGTGAGCCCTTTATTGGACTGGGAGCAGTCCCTCACTGGAGATTGACAGGTGGCGCCCAACCTCTTGGGGAAGCATCTTCAAAACACAAGGGACGTGGCAGAACAAACATCTACACAAAGGAACCATGCAATAAACAGAATTTATTAAAATACATAATTATACAAACAATATTAACATAAATGATAATATCCAAAGAACAAAATGAACAAACAGGACATACAAAGTAATTAGATCGTAAGCCTAAATAGTGGCCCTGGCTTAAACATAACATGTGACATGCATGAAAAAAAAATCAAGGAAATGGCGGTGATTATGACATAACACATATAAAAAAATAAAACACTACAGTATTTTTAAAATCCTTACAGCTATGAACGGGAGGTATGTACAGCATAGTACACAAGGGAATACACAAAAAGAAACAAGCACAAGCTAAAACTGAGAGGAGAGAGAGATGTTCAGTTACACTTCAATAAGCATAAAAAAATGGCAGCATTTTCAAGGCATAAAAAGCATTTATTATTAACAGTTTTATCAGTTTATAGAATTTGTTTCAAAATAAAAAAACACCTGTTTGTGCATGCTTTTAAAATATGATGATGTGATTATTCGGCTGTCAATTGTGGTTGTTTTAACTTGTAGTGCTGCACATTTGATTGAAGGATTTTAAATAATGGACAGATAATTACCTTTTAATGCAACACCATACATAGCCCTGACAAATAAACAGAAAATTGGCATTCCTCTTCTGATTACAGTTTGATTGCCTCCAGTTGTACATCCAACCATCCATCCATTTTCTAACAAATGTATTTAGTTCAGACTGACATGTTATTCTTTAGCAGAAACGCATAATCACAGAGCCACACAGTTAGTAAGACTGCTAAACCGAATACTTAATTGCTGAAATCGAATTGTCAAACACTAAATTTATGTAACTTGTTGTGTTTTAAAAAACTGTTCATTACTGTATCAACTACAGTAATATGTGCCAAATATAGCGAAAGAACAAAAGACACATATTTGGGTTTTTAGGTAGCAAATGGGACACGGCTTCCTGTTATGGGTAGTTAATTGCTGTTCATTTTATTTTTCAGATAATAGTCAGGAACTGTAAGTGAATATATTTAATATATGCTCCTAGTAAGATAAACTGGGTAGTCCACAGTTATCATATCATTGTTTATAAAGCCTATGCTAAAATCTCCCAAAGCCAATGAAATCACAACCCCCATTTGTTGTTACTCTGTGGGGAAATCCCCCCTTTCTTCCACACATGAAACATAAAATTAAAGCTATGAACTGTACATTTTGTGTAATTTAAAAGTATGGAAATATTAGGCCATCTAATTTCAATTCCTTATCAAACCGCAATGTTGTTCATGCATTAAAATACAGTAATTTGTTAAAAACATTAGTTGTGGTTTGGCAGATAAATAAATAGCATGTTTAGTTTTACCTAATAAGAGTTCAGTACTTTACATTTTAGGACTGAACAAAATAGTGGTACTTTGAACAGTTTCAATTCCTTTGGGGTGGGGGGGTGGGTACTAAGAAAAAAAGGCTGAGATCTTTCATATATAGATGGAGAAATGTAATAGTTGTACAAGTTTTTGCCAGTCCAATTAACCATGTTATTGAATAATCTGTTTGTTTTAGTTAAAATATATAATTTACATTTTATTTACAATTGTAATGAGAACAAATCATTTTGCAGGGATATATTCTACTGCAACAAGGGATTGTTTGGAACTCAGAGAACAGTGGATAAGATTATTGATGACATCTGTTGTATGCTACTGATTCCACGCCTGAATCTTCATGTGGTAAATGCCTTTAATATTTATAGTGTCACTGAGTTTTTGCTTTTTTCTGAAATTGGTCCATTTTTGTTTATTTGAAATAAATTACATCAAGCCTAAAAATAATCAACATTACCTTCTAAACATTGTTTATTAGTTTTTAACTGCTTTTATTGAAGTCAATAACAGTTAAAATCTTATTTTCTCATGTTGCCTGTTTTGTTCAGTGATCACATATTAATCAAATAAAATAAAATATTTAGCTGAAATGTTGTGTCTTTTACCTTCTCTTCTTTTCAGCATGAAAATAACCCTTAGTCCAGACCTTTTTCTTTTGTCCTTTAATTAAAATAATCATTGCTTTTATGAGTTTGGAAGTTGAGCAAGATTGTGTTAAGAACAGCAGTTTACATTTTCAATTAGAAAAAGAATAGACAAAGAAAATTTTTGCTGAGTGGTAAACTAATAGTATTGTTAGCTTAACAGATAATTTTGTTTTACTTGGAAACTTACTAAGGAGGTTAGCCTTG